>NC_044496.1:21041271-21341271 GCF_902362185.1 Chanos chanos
TTCAGTCTTTTGCTCGACAGAGAGACCACATGGATGATGATTCAGAAACTGGAGGAGCACAAGGCAAATAACTTGCCAAAGTTTTTTTTTTTTCTTTTCTTTCTTTTTTTTTGTTTCTTAAAATCAAATTTGTTGCTATAGGACTGAAGTCCTGTAGACCTCTGAAACTTTCATGGAGGAAATACCTTTTTTTTAATTGAGTTAGTTGGTGGAAAGTAAGAACCAGAGCATGTTCACTGACACTGACAGATTTACAAGGTGTGTTTGGTTTGTGCCAGTGCCACTCTATGCACATACGGCTGTGCACTGGAGGTGCCACAGATGTGTTCCGCTGGACAAGTGGGTAGTCTGGTACTCCTAGACTCTTCATGCTTTAACATCATCTTAATGCTTTAACACCATCTAAAGAGTAAAGAAATAAAGTCTTTAATCTTGGCAGTATAAGGCAAGGTATAAAATACAGGAATATTGTTTTTAGGAATATTAGTAGAGCCTGTGCTGAACAGCCCCGCTCAGCCCTGTTTGATCTTTTCTGTTTTGTCTTTGAAGATTTGTCTTTCATCTAAGTTGAGAAACTGCCAGAATAAACATATGAGTCTTGGTGTCTGTTGTCTTTTAGACTTTAATTAGGCTACATTACACAGGCATTACACCTGTTTTAATTTTCTTTCAAGCCCTGTCTGAACTTGATCTAATCCCACTTAATTTTCTTCAATAATTTTAAAACTTCAGTAGTTCAAAATGCATGAAACATAGTCCTGAATTACATGTGAAGTTCTTTCATTTAATGGCAAGCTTTCTTACTGATATAGGTTATATTTAAGGGAACTTTTATCTTATTAGCAAATGCTGCCACTGCATAGCGACGGGAGTTGTTCAGAAAAGGAGTTTTTTTTCCTCAACCGTACACTCAGTGCATGTAGAGCGTGTTGATTTGAGGTTTCTCACTCATTTCCTTCGAGCCTTCGAGCTATGCTTTTGATTTGTCAGATCATGCACTGGCTCATCTGATTCAACCAATCAAGATCTTAATGCTTGGTTGAATCAGGTGTGTCAGTACAGTATCTGCTTTGAGACAACCAAATTACTGCATTAAAGAAAATTCTTCTTCTTCTTCTTCTTCTTCTTTTTTAACTACAGTTTATTCTTTTAAGAAACAGAGCACTCTGCTGCTATTGAATGATTACTGGGAGAAATATGCAACAAACCTCCACCCTAGCTACTCTTCTGTATGTCCCAAGCCTAAATCAGAAATTCACTGTGATAATTAATCAGCTGGTAGGTTTTACTGAACAACTGTCTGATGCTCATTCTGAAGGATAAGGGAATGATGCAAACTATTTGTCTTTTTTCACCCTCCTTCCCCTTTCCACATGAGCTGTTAGTCATTCTATTATCTGGGTCTCCTAGGCATCACTCTGAACTCTATTTTAGAGTAAAATGTCCTGAACTCCTGAAGAGAAAGGCATATCAGTAGATTTAACAGGGAAGAAGAAGCATGGAGTTGGTGCATTATCGTATCCAAAAAATATGTACGGGTAATTTATTGAATTACAATGATATTATAAAGATTCACTGTTAAATGTGTACTTCTGTTTTCATCTGAGTCATGTCTTAGGTATTTAATGATGCTTTGCTGTCATATACAGCTGTCCTCTCACACAGAGCAACACGGTGCAACACACATTTTTTTTAAGTTTGTCAAAATATGGAGGTAACTTGATAAAGGTAGGTACTCATTACTATCAGTTTGCATCTACTGTCAGTCTCCAAACAATTAGCATTTCAGTTAAAGCTTACACTTTATCAAACAAATATTCAGGAACAAAATTAATGATTCAAGGTGAGAAAGATTTGGTAAATGGTCTGCAGTCCATTCTAAGGCCTCTTAAGCTGGTGTTGTTATAAATACCCCAAGCGTAAGGCAGTTACTGTGATATGTTGGCAATTGTGTGAGCTCTCAAATATCACCCATACAATGCACAAAACTGTAGGATTTGAGCTCACAATCATAGCTTGTGAACAGGGACTTAAGTACTCAAAGACTTCATACCTCCTTACCTGTTTGCTTTCAACGTCTCTTCCTCATTATTTTCCTACCCCCTTTCCTGTTTAAATTCTGTGTACGGTCCAGCTCCTCACATTACAGACTGGAGACCTGACCCCTTCCATCACCTTATTTAGAGAAGGTAAACTGACAGCCAGTGCACTACACTCAGTCAACCCCTTAGACTAATGGGAAATGAGGGACAGAGAAGTTCACAGAGGGTTTTAGGCCTTCAGGCTGTTTAAATCATTAAGAATACCAAATGGAGCCCAGTCTTAACACATAAATCCAATTAATAAATAAACCAAGACAGAAACGATAGATCTTCATGTTTCAGCCCCAGAATCTGACTATACAGAGGAGATTACTCCTGATGTGTTTTCATGGATTTATAAAAGTAGAGCAATTTTTCAACAGTGCTGTCCCATGAGCATTTTTTAAAAAATTGAGATAACACATTCCTTTTTTGTCTTCCTGACTCTGATTTGACTTCTCTCTGTACAGACTCTGACTAAATGTGAATCTAAAAGCTTAGGAAAATGAACCCAGAGCAGCACTTACATGTTACCACAATGTCAGGCTTTGTTTGCTGTTGAAATCTTTGGCAGCAGATTCATTAAATATATGAAGGAAGCCTCACAACCTAATGTAAACAACTTTGAGGTACCCATAATGAAAGACATCTTAAAATTCCTGCAGAAATGGAATTTGATTTTTATGTTCAGTCGTAACAGAAATCCAACATTTTCATGTTATGACTGGAGGCACTATCATCTAATTTATGACATAATTATGCGTCATATGTAACGCATGTCATTACTGGAAGTATATCCAATACATTAATTTTATGCATGGGCTGCACAGGCTACATTTCATCTAGTGACTGTGGCAAATAAGGTTATTTTTATTATTATTGTTACGTTATTCTTGAATGGACACAAAATATTGCATCCTCTGTTAAAAACTGTGTTGTTGTTCACTATGGTGTACTTCAATTTTTTCAGTTTTTTTTTTTTTTTTAACCATGTAGCTCTTACACCTGACAGAGGTATCCGTTTCAGAATTGATAATGCGCTCTAATCATCACTCAACAAGGCAAGATTGTGTTCATGTGTGTAGCAGTGGTCTATAAAATTTCCCTTTTTATTTCAGAAGAGGTGCAAGACATGGTGTTTCTATAATTTCTCATGGCCAATCTCCATGGTTAGCCTCTTCATCCATTTGTTTACAGAATACAAGACTGTGTATAGTACGTAATGAAAACCAGGACTCGTTTTGGGGGTGTCCATTTCTCAAAGACAAGATGAATGAGTAATGGTAGATTTATTGCTCTCATCAACAAATCATCAGGGGTATGAACTTGAGAGAAGGAAAACCAAAAATAGTTCTCATTCAGAAGAGCCTTGTTCAATCTCTTAAGCTCTCACTTAGCTCATGTGAGACCTTGTTTGCTTTGGGATTCATAAGTAGTGTTTATTTTCTCTCTTCCTTTTTTTCCGTGGAAGACTTCAACTCCCTCTCTACATTCAGAATGACAGCTTTCAAATGATCACTTTCTGGAACTGTTTATAGACCCATTCCCAGGTGACTACCTAAAGATGTTACTGTGAGGGTCAAGAAACAGAGTCAGTCCTGTTTAAAGTTTCCCCCGCTGACATTTGCTTTCCTCCACTGTTTAAACACATTCATTAAAAACATATAGACCCACAAATGACAAAACAATTAGTAAAGTTAAGCAATCAAATGATTAAAAGCTGAATGTTTCATGCTGGTTTTCCTGAGTAAAGCAACTATGACAAACACTAAATAAAGCAAACACTATGACAAAATTGCAAAAAAAAAAAAAAAAAATCATTCTGCATTTGCCTTTTTTATTTTGATTTGAAATCTGCAGATTTCTTTTTCTCTTTTTTTTTTTAGACTTTGATTTATCAGGTCTGATGTCCCATGAACTTGTAAATCTTTTCCTCATATGACTGCCATGTTAGTTAACACAAAGCATTTTCCTATAAAATGCTCACATGCTCCTAACATCCACAAAGATTAGATCCTGCATCCAGGTCTTTTGTTTAGTCAGTGATATTCCAACATTGAATATCAATGCAAAAAATCAACTAATGCAAATAGTAATACTAATATTTATATTCTTTGAAGATACAGTTTACCTATGGTGTGATGCATATGATCACACAGATTCAAAGACGTTCTGCAATAAAATACCAAACAGCTACAAATATTGATATCATTCAGCTATACAAGACCAACTATAGACTAGGCAGCTATGCAAGACCAACTTTGTCAACTGTCATAGAAAAAGAAGGAATTGAAGGCCTGAATGAGGCGATGTTAGTTTCACAATTCATGATATACAATGTTGTGTGCAGTGTGATGAATAACTCTTCTTTTTTCCTCAACAGACAACATTGGCTGATCTTTTGCATATGCCAGTGAATAATGCCCACCCACAGGGTGGATTAATAAAAGACAGAGGCCCTTTCCTTTGTTAGCACAAACTCTCTGTTTAGGAGAGTGGTACAGTAGACCGTGGTCTTTTGTGATGTATTGGACATGATGTGTAACAGGTGTGTGGGCATGAGAAGGGAGGGAAGCTTCCAGCTGTCCCCACAGTCTCAGGTCATGTCCTCCCCATCTGCCCCCTCTGCTCCCCCTGTGTTGAAACACCTGAAGTGTGTCGGCCAGGTGGCATTCTTCTTCCTCCAGCCAGGGGTCAGTGCACCTCTCTCTTGCCTGCTCCCTCCCACCTCCCTTACCCACCTGCCCACCTATCCTAATCCTGCTCAGCCTGAGAACAAGGACAGACCCATGCTGGCAATTCAATGTGTCCATCCGACGATACGTCCTACAAAGGCATTGTCATTTTTACAAAACACAATACCCGCAAAATTTGTTTCTCCAGCAGAAGTCCCTGTTAAGAATACACCATAAACAATGAATGGTATTGTTGATCTGTGGTATCAGGTAGTCATAAACAGTAGTCAAAAAAGCAAAAGAAGGAGAGAGGTTGAGAATAATAACTTAAACATTTCAACAGTAATACATTCAGCACACCTTACTCAGGTTAGAGTGAGCAATGCAGCAGACAACAGATAAGCTGAAAGTAGTGGTGGAAACAAAATGAACAGAAATAACAGGAAGACAAGCAACACTTAATTACAAATTTCAATTTGTATTGTATCAACCTGAGTTTAACAATGTCACAGAATTTTAGAGAAGAGAGTGGCAGCACATCTAATTACTGACATATTGTATTCTTCTGTTTGTGTGATTGTAAATGAAAAGATGCTTCATTATTTTAATAAAAGGGTACAGATATTTTTGATGGATTTTCTCAGTACTTTTATCATGATCATTGTTCCATGCTGTGAAACTGGTCCTCTTTTTTGTATGGGCCTGCACACCTTCCGCTGAAATAATCTGTTAAAAAGCAGTTTCAGACAGGATGGCCTTTGAGACATGCAATTCCCTCTAACTGACAGCGTGTACTTTTCACAACAGTCTACTTTATTTTAACAAAAAAAAGGGGGTGGTGGTGGTGGTGGTTAGAATTTCTTTTGAAATGGAGGATAACTCCTACAGTGCTATTGTAAGCCTTTGTACAACGGTGCATATGTGCTAGTTATCTTCATTCTCTGATCAAGCCAGAGACATGTTGAGATTAATAAAAAAAATTTAAAAAAAAGCCCAACTCATTATTTCTCTGAATGCAGATTTTCATAGTGAAATGAACCTTTGGGGACAGACAGCAAGGAGCAGTGTCAGTGTCTTTGACAGTCTTAACACAGTCATCCTCCCTTGGACTTTCACCTCTGATTAGAGGAACAAATGTAGACTTTGTTTTTGCTCAAAATGTCACCCTTTGATACAATATTTAGTAAAAATTTGTAGTTATTTCAAATAAATGTGCTATTTCATGAAAGTATGTGACTGTGTTTGCTTTTAATGGTCATTACTTTAGAAATTCATTACTGTCAACTGTGGAAGGGTCTAGTGCAAATGGATAAATATTTCATCCATTTTATGATGCTAATTTGTGTTCTACCACTGTATGCTTTTTTTCAGATTATGTGAGTCAAAAGAAATTAATCTAGCAAAGAAATATAATTTCAAACTCAGCCATTAAGTTCCTCCCAGTAATGTAATTATGCTCCGAGGGGCATTTGTTATTTGTTTGTCTTAAAGGCACTCCCATATACAGTAATTGCATTCCCTGGTCACAGCGTCTGAACATCTAAAACAATTTAATGGCTATACACGGAGCTTTTACAGTTTGGCCTGAATGGTCTTCATGAGCTATTGCACTGGCCCTATCTGTCGCAATACACAAAGCCTTTATTATGGACAGAACACAAGATGGAAGACCATATGCCATTGATTCTGGGCCTCTCAGAGGTAGTTATGCCCACTAAGGTGGTTTTAGTTCAACACAATACCTAAGAGAATCATATATGCAGGCTATATATTTACATAAATTTATTTTGGACAGCTATAATAATATATCAATGAACTTTTTACCTGTCAGTGAGTTGTGCCATCAGATACACAGAAGATGCCCATATTGTGGGATGCATTCCAAAAAAAAAAAGACTCAAGCCCAGTGAAATCTTAGCACTTTGGGAGCAGATGACATGGTTTTCTGTCACATCATCCTATGACACATATGACACATCACATAAAGGTGTGTGAGACATGACAACACCGTCTCACTGATCCAGGGACCAGCTCGACCAGCACTTTCAATTATTTAGTGGTCCTTGCGGAGGCTGAGGAACAATCTCTCCTCTTCCACTATATGCATAATTAAACAGTTAAGTCTACTCAAGATTCCAAGCATGAAATTCAACAACCCATACTAACTCTCCCTTCCTACATTGTATATAAAGGGGCTCAAAGCCAATATTGCCTAAACAGTGTGGTTAATTAAGGTTATCTAAGAAGGTCAGAAAGACTCAACAGGGTTGTTTTTTTCTCAGTAACTCCTGTTTTGTTCAGGTGAAGATATGAAAAAGACTGAGACAATAAATTCCATAAACTCCTCAAAATCATACATTTGATCTTACTTATATTTCTTCACAGAGAATGCAATAGCTATTAATTTGTTGAGCTGTATTTCACTTAATGTCACATGTATGAGATAATATATAACCATTCACTGAATCCTTTTTTTACGTGTGCATGTAACTTATTGTAAGATATTAAAGTGTGAATATAGATAATGAATACCTGACTCAGTTGATCTCAGCTTTGACTGGGAACTGTGAGTAACAGCGGCAGATGCTCTGTGACAGGGCAAGTGAATTCAAGCTCAACATGGGAGCACCAGCGCAGCTCTCACGTCGTCTCAGCCAAAACACCCCTCACAGCTAAAAGCGCTGATGTTTGCCAGTACGCTTTACTTCAATTCATTTAACATGTGACCTGAAATATCCACTGAACATGTCATCTCTTACTTTGTCATTCACGTCTAATTTCCTTGCATAACAACTCAATTGTTGCAAATTCAGGTAAGCCCTCCTGAATTACTGTTGTAAATACCTGGCCCTTTTGCACTCTAGCTCTGCTCTCTGCTGAGTTCATATGTCTCTGTGGGCTTTAAGATATCACTGTGATCTGGCTGTGCTTAAATTCCCATCAAAAGGAGCAGCTAATCCGCTCCATTATAGTGATCCAAGTGTTTTATCTGAAACACAACAGCCTTGGTAAGACTTCAAAATACACATTAACCAAAAGGGCAAGGATACTGGCACACATTAAAAAAGAATATTGTGCTGGCAAACGATTTTCAAAAGTTCCAGAATCATTAGATAGAAACAAACAAGTGAGCTTCATTAGTGTAGCCCGTGTGTGTGTATGTGTGAGTTTAAGGATAGTCCGTATTCTGCCAGGATTTAGCTGCCTCCTTGCCAGACTGGCAAAGAACGTCTTAGTGAATGGTCACACACACAAGACAGCGATGTTTATTTCTCTCTATCTACAATATTACATAAATAAACAGGTTAATAAATCATGAACTGCCTCAACAGGAAAAAAAAGGAACTGGTGAACACACTAATTACTACATTTTTCATCATAGGGATGCTGTCAGCTGGGTGTTTTTCACCTCTTAGCATGTGGCTCATACTTTGGCATGCAGACCGGAGAGAACCATGATAGCTATTAGATAAAAGCCTCATAGAGAATTCACTGAGGGGGCTCTGACGAAGCCCCCAAACAGAGGCTGGTGAGCAGATATTTAGACAGGGAAGTATGAAACTGACTTCAAAACGCAAGCTTTAAATAATTCAAAACAAACAGAAAGCTCTGAATATTAGTATTATGGTTATCACTATCAGATATGACATTTTCTGCCTTTACTAAACCTCATGTGATCCCATGACTGTCAATCAAAGTCAGTTTCCAGCAGAAAGACACAGAAGGTCAAAATTTACAATGAGAGGGGTATTCCTTCCCCTCTGCAAAAGGCTCGAACAAAATATGTAAAACTTGACTGAACATACAGTGACATCTGGTGGAGGCAAAAAACTTTCATATGAAACTTCCATTCTAGTTACAAGACCCTAAACTAAAAATTACAGCGGTTCATGTTTTCAACAGCTACTACTGAGAACAGTTTATTTTTTAAGCAAAAAATGATTGCACATTAGCAGTCATTTACAACAACATCAAAGGGCTCCATGAGAGTCTTTCTGATCAGTCCTCAATTGTAGGAGGATGTGTTGGACTTGAGGACAATGAACCTTACAAAACATGTTAGCAAGGCGCAATCAGTCACCTAAATAATGATAAAGACCAGCTAAAATGGTCCGATTTGACAGCATCAATTTCACTTAAAGCCAGTGTTTTCATATAAAACATTCCATCGCAAAATTACATGAAATCTATGCATACACGGTTTGTCTTACAAAGCTAAATGCAACAGTGCCCCCTGCTGGCCAACTTTCACAAGAACAAACATTTTTCATTGTGATTAGCCTTCTCTGTGGTATCTGGCTGCTCAATGACATGTCATGCTTAATTATCATTTGTCTAAGGTGGGCTGCATAAAATCAAATTTTTTTTATTATTTTTCCAAGGTAACTTGTCAAAGTATTGCTATTGGCTTTCCCCCTCAGTCTTACAGATTAACTTGTATTGTGCACAAATCTTTAGACATGACCCCACCACCCTCACGCCATCCCAAGCATTTTATGCAATTGTGTATAATTATTAATTCAAGGAGTTTAGCAATGTTTAGCGATGGACTTTTTGTATTTCAGAACATCAATAACATGTTCAGCAAGAGGAGGTGTTAGGAGTGTTCTCATATATTTGACTAAGCCTGCTAATAAACCAGTTGATGTTTTAATTTACTGGGAAATTACTGAATTCTCAGTGGGTATGATTAGGCACAAACAATGCAGTTTTCAGCAGTGTGCACATGTGCTCTTCTGTAAAATGTTTGTTAAGGCAGTTACAGAGGTGTCAGTATTGAAATTAGTGCCCTCTATATTCAAATTGTAAGCAAATGAGTGTGCACATTCTTCTTATCTGTGCCTTCACTGTGTTCTGGGTGTGTAAAACCATTCAACCATGAACTAAGGTCATTTAACACACAAAACAGATTTGATATAGTAACATTTTGGATGTATTTAATGAAGAATGCAAAACAGAACACTTTCTAAGTAGAAGTTTAATTTGGGAGTCAAAAGTCATATCATTTGTACATCACCAGTCAATACAAGATAATGCTTTCATGTCAAACATCTAAGTCCATCTCTTCATACCCAACAAATATAAATTAATCTAAAAGAAAGTATGTTGGACCATTTGGTTGCTTTGGTCCTAGTCCAATTTATTATTTCGAAACATAATTGACATCTCACACCATGTGTTTTAACAACCCACACCATACAGATAAAAACATTAAAATAAAATACAGCATTCTAAATATGTACAATTTTTGTTCAATGGTTATCAAATGAGAACACTGTAATACATATCTGTGTACAATCAACCTTGTCTACGGTATCAATGCCCATAAGATCCACTATAACAAATGGGGCTAAAAGTGTGTAAGAGTAGCACTTGGTTAACCATCAGTGGGAAAAAAAACAACAACACAAATTTAGCAAACTCCTCATGGGGGATTTACATGGGGGATTTCATAGAGATATTGTAGTCTCTCTCTCACTCCGTCTTTCTCTCTCTCTCTCTCACACACACACACACACACTTGCCATTTAAGGTATGTGCTATGATTGTTGTGGTCTATATTCCCTTAGAAAGTACGAGAAGGTGTCCAGTGGAAAAGGCTCAGGAAAAAGAAGCACTGGGACATTCCTAATTTCAAACAAGTAATTATGACAAAAGAGGAAGACACATTACACTCCGAAGAGTACTATTTTCCTTCTCTCCACATTATATGTTACTGCCTAGAGAACAGGTTGCATTCCAGATGAAGGGTGCATATGAACC
This sequence comes from Chanos chanos, assembly GCF_902362185.1. Classification (NCBI taxonomy): domain Eukaryota; kingdom Metazoa; phylum Chordata; class Actinopteri; order Gonorynchiformes; family Chanidae; genus Chanos; species Chanos chanos. The sequence continues at coordinate 21,051,791 of NC_044496.1, forward strand.
CCAATGCTGATTCACAACATCTACAATCAGTTAGTTCTCAGATATGTGCTTTGACCATTGGGAATCTACTGTATCAAATACACTAATTATTCTTTTTACTAATATTTTTCCATTACATTTTTGGAAAAATATTAGTTTGAAGTTTCAGAATCTAAACCGACAAATTATAAACATTTTGCATACCCAAAATCTTACCAAATATTCAAGAACAGATTAAAGTTTGTTCCAAACTGTCTTCCGACATGAGTTTTGGGTTCTGAAAGTCAGAAAAACCAAGCAACCGACAAACAAACCAATTACTTTAAACAAACACAACCAACAAATAAACAACTACTTCAAAAAGGCCAAAAAAAAAAAAAAAAAAAAAGGTAAACCCTTCAATAGCAGGACATTGCTGTGGTTGAGGCAAAATTTAATCTATGACATCACTGACCTCAGTTAGCAATGCATTCCTTCAGTATCAGCGCCCCATGTGCATTAGGAGCAAATTCATTTCTCAGATATCTTACACCATGTCCTGGGCACATGCCTGGAGAATTAAGGTAGAGGACTGACAAAGTACTTGGAGGTCTGCTGTAGTATAAGGTGAAAAAAAAAAGGTTGGTTAGGTTAAGGTGTTACTGAAACGCTCCCTGAACAGCTGAGGAGGCAGCGCTGGCCGCGGCAGTCTGGAAGGTTCTGTTAGTGATGACACCCTGAGAGAACTCCTGCTGGGCCTTGTGGAAGCTTGCACCTGTTCGTCTGTATTTAGAGTGAACCTGAAATGGCAAAAAAACGATTAGCATGCACTTCTCCTCAATGAAGACATTAGCACTGAACCATTTTACACAAAACTGTAAATTCTCCTTTTCACTAAATACATTAAGACTATGCCTATGTATACTAAACATCATTGTTCTGCTCTGAGTTATTCTATTTCCTACAGAATCCATATTAAAAACAAGCAAAAAACAAGAAAAAGAAAAAACAAACACAAAACAACAGAACACAAGACTTAAAAATAACTTGACTTAAAGACAAACTCTGACTTATGAAACTGCGTCAGAGTATGTGGCTCATCAAAACGAAGAACACTGCCCACTATTTGGGTCAAATACCAGCTTTTCTAATTCAAAATCTTAATGAAACAAAGACAAGTAAGTGAAAGGGTGTAACTGATTGATAAGTAAAATTTATCTGTCAGGGATTTTTGTGTTGTTAAATTAAGAATCATCCTGGAGAAAATTCAACAACAAAATTTACCTAAACCAACATCAAGCAATTTCATTTGACAACTTTAGCTGTGTGAAAAAAACATGTAGAATTAAAAAGAAAAACAGAGATGAATATATCAGATTGCTGACATTATAGTAATTCATGAATATATTCTCTGTAAACTGCCGATTACTGACATTAACTTTCCCTTGGAATGCAAATTTGCCACTGTGGTAGACACATCATTTGTGCTAGTCTAACTATGTGCTTTCTAAGTTGATCATTTAGTAATTCTGTTGAGACAGTTTCATTACAAAACAGGACAACCTCTCTGTAAGTTTAATTTAAATCTTGACTGTAATAATGTGTCAGTATTACAGAAACATACCATTTTCAGTAAGATCACTGACAGCACTGCATTGACTGTAAAGAATCCAGCCACAACCAGCATAAAAATAGAAACAGCCAAGTTGGTCCGGATCACAGAAATGGCCGATATCCAACCACTAAAAATTGAGGCAAACACGTTTAACATGTCACAAATAGTAACCAATATAAATGAACATTTGAATTGGTCACATTAAGCATTAACTGCTGAAGATGAAAAAAAGCACTAAATGAAAAAGGGTTTGTTTTCATGTCGATACATGACAGTGAAATAAAACAAAGGTGGTTTTAACAGAGAAAACCCAAACCATAAAAAGACCTGAGGAGGACTGAACACATGACCCCCAGACTTACAAACAAGCCCCCAGGACAATGAGCACCCCATCAGATTAGGCTGCAGGAATCTGTCAAAGAAACGGCAAGAGCAAGGGAAGCACCAGAGGACTATCCACCAACTACACACAAGCACCCAGTGCATAGACAGACACACAGAGAAACACACACACACATACACTAAGGACAGAGGAGCCCTGAGATGCACTGGTGCCAGGGTCCACAGGAATCACTAACCTGTTCCCCCACTTTGGGATGCCCACACTTTGAATGATGTACACAATCACTTGGAAGGAGAAAATGAAGAAGAAAAAGAAGAAACTGAAAGAGCTGTCAGACCTGTTAAGACAGAAACACAAACGGTCAGTTATTCCTTCTAAACCAAACTTTACACAGGAAACTGCAGCATATTCATAGTTACTCTAGAAGTGGTGCATATTGTAACAATTAACAATTTCACTTCACTTTTACTACAGTAAACAAAATACATGACACAAAATGTAATAAAATAGTAAAGTGTGATGAACTAACTTGAAGGCTTTGTAGACAGGCCTGTACCAGCAGAGGAAAGAGACTGGACTGAACAGAATGAACCAGAGGATTGACAGGCCGAAGTCCACCCCATTAGATGAATCCACAGTGAAATAGGCCAGACATGCCAGGAGGTTCAGAAACAGTGTCACACAATGATCTAAAACAAGAAGAATTCATGAATTACTATATATTCAGATTTGGGTGAATAACATTGTAAAACCAGAGATGTTAAAATCTCACACAGTGAATGTTTCTAAACACAACTGACAAAATGCTACACTAAGAAAGGTACATGAGCACTTTCTGTGGAACACTTATAACTTATTTCTGTTAAAAAGTTGGCACTGCACTCCATCTCTACCTATTATTACTAGAATTAATTCTAAATCTGGGCCTCTATAACTCTACTTTTCAGTTAATCCAAAATCCCATGTTAAACTTTGCATGTCACTGAGACAGGATCAAAATCATGTAACAAAATGATGTAACTATGCGGCACCCTCAGAGTTAATCACAAGATACATATACATTCATATTTAGGATTCACTATCATAATCTAGAGTTGTGTCATGATCTATAGTAGTGTGGGGCATATAAAACAACTAACATGCACACACACACACACACACAACTGACAACTGTACAGCATTTATGCCTGATGCGTACAGTTCTTGCAAAATATATTCAGAAACATGAAATGTGCACTTACACATCCAAAGGTAGTACATCATCTTGCAAACCCTTTGATATTCTACAGGGATTTCTTCATTAAAATCTTGGTAGAAGCACGGTTTAATTGGGAAAAACTTTGGCAGTGGCGGCCAGTTATTTTGTTTGCCTGGGAATGAAAAGAGTAATTGAGTCCAGGAGCACACCTCTTTTAAACTACAGTTTAAAAAAAGGGACGGAGTGTATGAAGAGGCGTTACCTGAGGCTGCATCCCTGTTCTGTAACTCCTGCTCTTTGCGTTCTAGTTCTGCTGCCTTCTTCTCCAGTTCTGCCTGCTGCCTGAGGAGATCTGCCTGAGCTGCCGCTGCAGTGGCCTGGCACAACAGGGGAACACAGAGAAGTGACACAGCTCCTTTACTGCCATACTCACACACAGTATGTGGCTGACTATTCCTTGAACTGAACACAAGGGTCTGTTCATTTCAACTTCACCTGAAGAAATATTAGGAAAAAATACACTCACCTTAGCACTAGGCTCCACTGATGCCTGGAGCACAGCTGGTTGTGAGGAAGCAGCAGATATGGGGATTGTGGTTCCATTGCGATTGTCCTTATAAGGACAAAACATGTGGACATATATCAGATATTCTGCACGACATTCATACTAAAGCAGAGAACCAGATAAACAAATGGGCACTGGGGTGAAAAAAAATAGTGCATTTGGTTTATTTATCTTGCTTACCAGCGAACCAGCTGAAAATGGGTTGAATTCCTCGACCCCCTCTATGACGGTGCTCGTCGCCTGAGTTACTGAAGGGTCCTGTCAGATAAACAGAGTCAGTTATAGAGAATTCCAATCAGTTCTGTAACCAGTTCTGTAACCATTTGTTAGCCTAACTGTGCGTACAGCCCCAAAATGTCATTGTCTGTTTAACTGAAATGAACACAAGATGTTTTTCATCAGTTTTGGATGCTGAAGGGTGAAACATTCTAAATGATTAGTTGGCGTAAAACAGGGGTTAAAACATGAATGGACACTTAACTCAAATGGCACTTAACATCTCAAGAGAAACTGAAGGTGAGCGTGTGACGTCAACATTTCATGCAGTTGTCACTGTACGTTTTAACGTTCTTTTGTATTTATTTGCTATATTTTGGTCGGACAAAATACTTCCGTGCACGTCTGCAACTCATACAAATGGACTAAAGGCCAATAGTGAAAAACGACTGGCTCATGAACTGTCAATTACTCTACGCAGGTAACAAGACAGGGAAGTCAGTGTTGGGCGAACCCAGCAACCAACCCAACAGGTTTTTAGCGCAAGGAAAGTTGGTGAACTTTTGTTGTTAATATTTGCGATAAAACGTTTCTGTCAAAACCATGATTTGTATATCGTATAAGTCTACATGTAGTATGTCTCACCTGGAATGGATTGACATCCACTGGATCGACGAAAGGGTTGCTATCGAATCCCGACATCTTCTCCTTTCAATAAACAAAAGTGCGTGCACTCCCTAGATGATGTGTATGTTCCCTCAATACCTGAAGCATTTCGTGCGCAAGCGCTATGGTTAGATACCACCCACGTCACAAGACGGGCAGGTCATCGTCAGCCAAGTCCCACTGTCACAGTATCCTTTGTCTCCATCTCAGGTCTCTTGCTACGCAGGAAAAGAAAAGGTGTGCGAATTTCTCACTAATTCACGTCTCATGTAAAATGAGTATTTAGAGAATCACACTGGCGTTAAAGATATCAAATAAGTCAAATGTCTTTAAAGGTTACAGTGTAGTTCTGGAATGTTCCATGCAGGTTTGCCTGTGCATTGCTTAGCTGTGAAACAGGTTGATCCTCACTCTGACCCATGAATAGACTCATATCATCTTCCCTGTAGCACGTTATCCACCCCAGTGAAGATGAAAACAATCCTAACAATTGTCATCACGGTTATCTACCCACCTGCTTAAGCTCTTTATAAAGTATACAAATTAAATACTGTATGGTACAGTTGTAACAGCAGCTTTGCTTTTCAGTGGCAATGTTTACAACAAACAAACAAACACACTTTAAACTGTTTGAAGGAAGTAGCCTGGTCAGTTGTTGTTCCAGCTTTGCTTTAATGGCGAATTCTTATTTGTTCAGAGTGCACTTTACAGCCACAGTCATTTATCTCACCCTTTTTTGTACGAAATACTCCTCAAAATGCACTTTATACATCCAAAATGATACAAAGCTGAGGTCAGATTGTGCAGTTAACACGATCCTCTGTGTGTAGTGGCAAAGTTCAAAATTAAATGAAATTTAATTTATATATCCAACAGTACAAGAGATAATGCATCCTTTAACAGCAGGAGCAGGACTTGCCTCTCCCAGTGACTCTTGTTTTCAGTCTGGGGATGATAACTACAGCCAAACCATGGGAATATCATAATATCAGTTTATGTAAGATGTTTACTACATGTTCATGTTGCATAGCAGAACAGAGCCAACAGAGCTCCCTGTGGTGTGTATACTGTAGCATTTTGGACTGTTGATCTAGTTGAGGAACCAGTGTGCAATATAATTTAAAGCATCAACAGAGTTTGTGAAGATTATATGATGTGCAAAGGCTTTGGAAATGCCATGTAACACAGTACAAAACTGGTGAGACATGAAAGGGAAGGTTTTTTTTCAGTCTGATCTGTAAGTGAACCTAAAACTGACAATTTTATCTTGTAAAAGTTCCATTGCACATGATTAAGCTAGATACTTCAGATAATCAGAGAAAACAGACCACAGTGAAAAACAAAGGTAAAAGCAAAATGAAGCCGTATCAAAATAAATTCAAGTCCCATGTTTTAGCTAACAGACATACTGCCAAGCAGACAGTATATTATCATCTTGGGTTTCTACTGATTCTTTTTAATGTGCTGTGTAAAGGTAATTGTAAAGTCACGGTAAGGTCCTTTGAGGGCTACACCTTTGCTGTTGTGATATTGCACAAATTATATGTTAACATCATGGCTTGAGGCTAGTAAATAGGTATATATTCATACTGTGGGTTGTGTACCCAGACACATGTGAAGACAATAAATAACTAACCTAAACAGTAATGAACTGTTCATAGCAGAGTATAATCCTTATGTCATTTATGTATGAGTGTGAAGACACTGTACAGTTTTTCTCTATTTCCATCAATGGTCAGTTCAGTGTTGAGGCAGACAGAAACAGAGGAGAGTGTAAAGCAGAGATTGGGTCTGAGAGCTGAGTATCTCTATAAAATGCAGTTCAATATGATCTGGATAAAGCTATTTTCTATACCTTTCTTTTTATACCCTTTTATACTTCAAATGAGTGTAAACACAATACAGGTACAAACTTTCACTCATTGTCTTCACTGGAGAACATATATACTGGCACATACTATTGGGTGGATGACCAGGAGTTTGATTTATGAAAACAAGTCTCATGGCTAGGCCCAGACAAATGATGAGTCATATAATTTGTTGGACTTTGCCTGTTTGCTCAAACGAGTCACCTCTACAATTTTAGAAACAATTGTAATGTCACTAAGAATTGTAACTGGTTGGATGTTTGTAAGTTAGCACTGATATTTCAAAGAAAACCAGGCTGTCAGATGACAAACAAAAAGGAACAAATTCATCAGTACATGAATAACGGTTAAGAAATGATTTATACATTATGCTTTCATTTTAAACATTTCAGAGACTTCACTTAGCTGGGATCCTCAAACTTAAAACACCAGACAACATGGTCCCTTTCATGGCAATATTCTTCCCCCCATAACAAAACAAACAGCGCAAAACTTCAAATTCATCAAGTGGTTTTCACATAAATGCACAGACAGACGCACACATGCACATAAACACACACATGTATGCCTGAGAGTGCATGTGCACACAGACTCACAGGCACACACACACACGCGCACACTCACACATTCGCACACAGTCATCACTGACTTCAGTACATCTCTCTCTATGGTACATATGACAGGCAAAAGATAAATATTTAAATTCAACAGCCCAGCAATTACTGGTGTTCCGGCTTTATACATTTTTATATCACATAATATATTTAATATAGATTTATATATTCTGTGTAATTAAAATTTATTAAATAGGCTTGGGAGCAAAATACATTGTAATTGTAGAGCACACTGCTTACATGGTTATAAACTGTAAACTTTAAAGCAGCCAATGGTTTAGCTTGAGTTCATGGAGTCTGCACTGTCAATGGCTTTGGCCCCTGCATCTGCTTTGGACTTTTTTCAGTCATATTCAATGAGCTGCAGGCCAAAGCTTCTGTTTAGGAGAGCCTGCTGCAGCTGAGTCATCCTGCTGCAGCATTCTGTGTTCCCTTTGCCCTGCTCTCCAGCTTTCTCTGTCCCCTGGTAGAGCTGGCCTCTCTTCTGGAGCTTACGCAGGCAGAGACACAGTCAGAGGCATGGCAATCTAGCCTGACAGGGTGCTTCCACATCTGTCTTCAGCGTCCTTCTGTAGACATGGCACTTGGGAAACTGTTCTGCTCACTGTGAACTTTTCGAACAGTGTAGAGAGCATCTAGCTGGCAAGGAGGTTTTGGACAGCTCAGGGAGTACGTGCAGTTAAATAGCCTTCATACCATGAACTCATTGCTGCCATACACCACCAGTGGCTGTGGAGGTAAGTCCGGCTCCCTCTTATGGCCGCCACCTTCTGGGGGCTCGCGGGATCTCTGTGGAGAGTTCTTGGCACCTCGCAGCCTCTGTCTGCCCTTCTCAGGGTTGAATGTACCATGGCTAGTGTACTGTGGCTTCTCTTCCCCCTCCTGGTCAGGCATGTCCAAGCTGTCGTTGGGCGGGCTGGATCGGAAGAGACCCGACGAAGGCGACTTGGAGCGGAATCGGAAGCGGCGGGGAGCCACTGACGGTTGCAGGTAGGAGGATGAGACAGAGGAGACTGTAGAGGTTGAGTCTATTGAGTCTAGAGAGTCAGGCTGCCTCCGTAAGGTCCGCTTGCTCTTACCCTCAGACTTCTTGGGCCGGGTGGCGGCCAGCGCTGGGCCTCTCTCTGTGGAAAGAAAGGCACGCGTGAATGATTGCATTTAAGAGCAGGAAAAATAAATGGTGAATATCAGAGACGTAAGTGATGACCCCACCAGAGAAGTCAGAGGTAGCTCCCTCAGAGTCCACGTTCAGGTTTTCGGAGCTGTCGGCTGTGCCAATGGAAGCTTCAGACTCCAGCGTCTCATCATCAGATGCTCGTGGCTCCAGAGCCAGCATCTCAAACGTCAACTCTTCCCTACACAGATTAATTATTGCTTAGTCCATTCACCACTCTGTGCACGACTGACCCTCATACAGTGACCAATATCTTGATTGAAAACCTGATAGATAGCTATACTCAACATATACTCAAAGTAGTCTTTCTTTAATAAACCATCACATATTATTATATTCAGTGCTAGACAAAATAAGAGACATAAATTATTACTGCTCAGTGTATTCTATGTAATATTATGGTGACCATATAACTGGTATATGTTCATGAGGAAAATTTGTATGGTGCCTGTTAATCTCTGCACAGAAATTGATATACTTGCTCAGGAAGACACTCTGAACATTTTTACCATATCATGCAATCCATTACTGATACAGAACATCTGTGCAATCCATTCTTGTGACATTTCAACATGGGGAAATCTTAGGGGGAAAAAAGAAAAGAGCACTGACTTCTCCTTCTGCAAGCTCTCGATCTGTTCAGTCAGCACTCTCTCCTCCTGCTGCATGGCAGCCTGCTGCTGTTCTGAGACCTCAGGCTCTCTGCCTGACTCCTCCTCTCCACTCTCCTCCAGCACCTCTGGAGCGGAGGCCGAACGTGGACTCACTGGAGGAGACGGCGTGTGATAGCTGACCCTGTGCACTCGCCCTTTACCCTGCCACAGAACATAACACAGCTGCATTTGGTATGGTGGCTTGGGAGTTTGAAATACAGGTTCAGGATAACTGACTACTGCAGTGCAACGTCTGAAATCTGCAGAATTACAAGTGGCAGAGAAATATTTCTCAAACCTGGTTGAGTAAGTTCATGCTACGCACTCAGTCATGCAGACTAATCTCTACAGAGGAGACAGCACAACACTACAACACAGACACAACTTGACACAGTGTATCTGTTTCTGTACACTACCTTCCTAGATGCTGTCGACTTCTTGTTAAAAGTCGGGGAAGAAGAAAAGGGAATGAAAAAGAAAGAGGAAAAAGAAAATGTTAGCTAAAAGAGCTGAAACTGTGTGAGTCTGTGTATGCTGTATATCCTGAATCCACTGACTGCTGATCAAGCGGTGAGTTACGTAACATAATATGGTTTTTGGTTAAGCCCCAGTGTGAGTGAGCTGGCAGACTGCAACACAGACAGAGATGTGCCTCACAGGGAATTATTGTGTTATGACAATGGAGACAGGCAGACCACATAGTGCTGGAACATGGCAAACATGACCGATGATGCTGCCACAGCAAATGGCTGAAGAATGGCTGGGTAAAATTACAGTGTGTAAAATACATACCACTGCTGCACTGCGGGTAAGGCTCATAAATCTAACTGCGATTACTACAGGCTTCTGGATTAGAGAGCAGAGGGAAAACGGAGGGATCAGGAAAGGAGAGAATGGGGTTAGTCTAGAGAAGAAGTTATAGGCACTAATTTAGGGAGGTGTAGGTTTGGTTGTTAGGTTACGAGTTGTACGGCAATCTGAACAAGTTTCTCTGGGGTTCTCATTACCCTCAGCACAGCTGAAGACTTACCATAGACCTGCGGATTAGCGTTAGCCTGCTCCTGGCTTTGTGTTCAGCGAACTCCAGACTGTTAATGTCCTTTAGCCTGGCCTTGTATTTGTTCATTTGCTCACAAATGATGAGCTCTACACACCTGTGAGACACAAAAAAAAAATCATATTTTTCTCATTCTCATTATAAATGTCCTTGACTCTGATTTTCTCTTCATGGCACGATGTGGAGATCTGGTCATATTTAAGTGTAACAGTGCAAGTTCAAGGGTTGTTCCGTACGCTGTAGTCTTTCCTATATCCTGAACACTCTGTAATGGGTCAATGGTGTCTGGGCAGCGCAGGATACAGGGGGCAAAGACAATGGCCAGGGCATTAGCAGACATGCGGTTGGTGTCTTCCTGCAGAGCAATCCTGAAGACAACATAAACAAGTGTAAGAAAGACACAGTAGACTGGTTTTAAAATGCAGTGTGTATGTTAACAGTGCATTGCTATGACATATAAGACAAGAGTCCGGTAAATGTCTCTTACCTGACCAGATGGAAGATGAGCCGCTCCAGAGTGTTCAGATGTGTTCTGCTGAGCTGGTCAATCACAGAATACACTCCTCTGACCACCTCCTTTTTGTCCTGCAGGCCTTTAAGACCAACATCACCAGTGCATACGCATTAACTCATGGTCTTTTTATATATACATGAAACACACTTGCATTCTTTATTTACTAATGCAATTTTCAATGCTTATCATTTACATTTGCGTACTTAGTCAGCAACCTTATTCTCAGCAAACTTCATCTACAAAACATACAACTGAAATAGAATATGAATCATCAAAGATACAGGATTTGCAAGGCATAGTGTGACCCTTTGACTATTTCTTCGGCTGTAACTACTCGATGTTGAATTGAACATCTAATAGTTGTCTAAATCGTAGCAGTAATACATTTCAAACAGCCATTAATATATGTAGATTAGGAATACTATTTTCTCTTATTTGGACTTAATAACAGTATTTGTATTTTATATTAATATGAAATAACTGCTCAAAAGCAACAGAAAAGCACATTTTGGAGTAGAACCAGAAAAAACAACCTACCCATGGCTCGGAGGAATTCTTCATACAGTTCAAAGGTCATGAGTGGATTAGGCAAATCTCGTAACCACTGTTTGAATACACTTGCAATGACGTGGATATTATAATCGTCCAGATTCATACTATTTACATCTGAAGGCAGAAAACAACAGAAGGAGATCAAACACATTACCAACAGCTAGATACTTCCCAAAACGCTGCTGTTGGCTTGACTGTCACTGGTCTCATTTAATGCACTGTACCTGTGTCCAGACCCTGCCTCAGCTCCTTGATTTTATTAGTGGAGCCGGACTTTCTGTAAATGCCTTCAGTGTAGAGGCCATGCATCTCAATGTAGTTGATGAGTTTCTCTACCACTAGAGGCACTGATCGCTCATCGTTGGTCAAGCGAGACACTTCCACGCCAAACTGTCTTGATGACAATTCTGGATCATACTGTACAAAAAATACAAACACAGACACAAACAGACAAGAGTTAGTGAACTCTGGTAAACTAGGGGACATTAGATATCACATAACAAATCTAATGCACCCAAACCATTCTTATTTAATTTACCGTAATTTTTTTTTTTAAGCGTATAGCATTAAACAGAATGTACACGTGATGGAAAAGACGATCCTTACCTTTTTACTACATTTGTTGGTTGTCTTCAGGCAGCACTTTCTGTGGCAGGCGTACCGGCACACTAGACAAAAGACAGACATCTTAGTGAGCCTCATTTTTAACTAAATCACAAGTTTCACGCACAGTTGACAAAGGACAAATAAACGTTAGGAAGCACCACCTTCACAGCCAACACAGCCAACATTCTTCTCACTGTAACATGGCAGATGAGTAGAAAACATCCTGCTTGACAAAGCCAGTGTTCAAAAACAGCAGAGAATGGCCTCAAGAAGCCATGGGTTTGGCAGTAAACAATCTGATTATGCTGAATTCAGGTCATGGCCACTTTAGTGACGAGTCTGGAGGCGGAGGACATGAACTCACATTTGCAGACACAGGCCCTGTCCATCATCCAGATGAGGGAGGAGCAGTACTCGCAGTAGGTGGGAATACTGTACTGGGTGGACTTAAAGATGTGTCCGTTGTGTTCCTCCACCTAAAAAAAGGAAGAAGGACTCAAGTCACGCTGCTCATCTTAACGGCAATGTTTCTGACATGAGAGCGTGAAACATGGTTATCGCAAACTTACAATATCAGTGTCTTTTTTCCTCCTTTTTTTGCGGTCTGGTTTGGGTACCTGGAAAGGGATGTCAAAAAACAGTTAGTTGACAGGACTGACAGAGCTCAAAGTTCTTTAACACACAGAAAACTAGTGGAAAATGAAACAGAGGGACATGGTACCTTGCCCATACTGCTATCCAGTGGCTTGTACTCAGTCATGAACTCATCCAGGAAAACTTTAAAGGTGTTGACCCACACTTTAACAGGCGACTCACTCCAGTCTCTCTGCTCCTGACGCATGGTCTTCTCCAGGATGTGTTCAAACAGAGCATACAAGTCCTTATAGCGAATACTCTTCCCATCATCCATCTGCACAAGAACAGAACAAAGGAGATAAACGGGAGAGAACAGAAGCAAGGCAGCTGGTAACTTCATTTGTTTTGGAAGATCAATGGATTTATCTCTTTCTTGTCATGAAAACTGTATATTTTTGAAGCAGACCAGTTTGTTAAATTCTGCAAATATACTTACTGCTAGGGCTGTGGAGTAGGAATTAAAAATGTTCAAGCGGAATTCCTTAAGTGCCTTTTTGAAAACAACGTCCACCATTGTGTCTTTTTTACTGTCTTCTGTGTCAAGGTCATTGATCTGTGAGACAAAAAGTATCCTTAAAGAAATTCTCTCATAATGTAAGGTAATGGTTCTGAAAGCTACAAGGAAAGAGGTGAGTCCTAAGCTACGCTGGCTCAGTACCTTCTTCATGAGGAATTCGTTCATGCTCCTATAGTCATTTGCACAAGTTAAAATCTGCAATGCATCATTCTGCCACTGGGCGGGCTCTAGTGCCACGTTGCTAATCTTCACACTGCGCCGACGTTTGACTTTAGGAGATGGCTCCTTGTTCTCTTTGGACTCCCGGCCTCGTTCAGTTGTTAGGTCTGGACTGCGAGGTGGAGACATGTGCTCTCCTGCTACAAATCAAGGGGCTGTTAGAAACTCCTTTAAAAAAGAAAACACAATACGCCAAAATGTGGTCATTTTTCCTCACCTTCACTCATGAGCAAAGCTGTGTCAGCATATTCACCCTCCATAGTGTCACTGCCACAGACTAGCTTTTCTCTGGACGGCTTCTTCTCACCCTGTTTTGTCTTACCCCAGAACCGCATCTTCCCACGAACCCTGCCAAAAACCAAGCATACCTGCTTTAACATCTACTTCTATAGTGGAGGGACTTTAGGCATCTACATGACACGGACAGACATGAAACCGCATTGTTATTTATTGGAGTAAATAGGTGCTTTCGGACCGAACAGTTCTAGGGTCTAATCCGAGAGGAACTGCCCCCTGGGGAGCTCACCCTAGGACTACATACGTTCTAGGGCTTTTTTTCTGTTTGCATTTGCACCGCCAGACTCAATACCTTCCATCTCCTTGAGCATTTTTCCGTAGAGGGTCATTTTTTCCCAGATCTCCAGATGACACGGTTTTGTGCATTCTCTTCAGTGGCTCTTCAGATTGCTGAAATAAACAGCAGTATATATGACAGATTTTTTTAAAATAACAAACCTATTAAGTTTGCATGAAGAGACCATTCTAGTGCTGAAATAAATGACCAGTTAGAGCATAGCTGATGAAACACTCTGCATAATACTACCCCCCTCCCGTCTTTTTGTTTTTAAAGAGGAATAGTCTTTGCCTTAAAGTGGTGACATGACATATGATTTATGCTAAGATACAAAACTCATACCCTGACACTAAATGCTCTACTACTGTCTTGACAATCCAATCCAGACGCTATCTGAAAATGAATTCACCAGTGAATAATACATATGAAGTTCAAACTATATGTAAAATAAAACACCACAGGTTATCACTGCTGTATCACTGAGAAAAACAGACTATATTCTCTGAGACAGAGCTTCTAACACTTAGGTTCAAGACCATAACATTTCTTTGAACATATAACCTAGCTAAAGCATGTAAATAAAACGTGCAAGGCTAAAACAACATGATTGTAAAAACTGTTGTAAAAAACTGTTGTAAACTGTTGTAAAAACAAAACAAAACAAAAAATCCAGAGAAATAAGATTTTAGAGATTATTAATCTAAAAGATGAGGCTAGGGTAAGCAAGTTCCAGGATCACAGAGCTCAAGAGCTCTGGCCTGACTGAAGCACTACTAGTGAGGAGAAAAGGCTAGCAGCTAATGCATGCAGCAATCATAACACAGTGTGGTGATGAAGTGAGGAAAATTTTTCTGTCGCAGTAGTGATGGCCTAGATTGCTCTTTGGCAACAACCCAAAGGTGGCATTGTTGTTATAGCTAAACTAGCATAGGGATGAGAATGTGAAGAGCTGTGTGGTCCCGTTTTAACACAAGGCAAGGAAAACACACTTCTGAGTGGAGCTGTCCAAATCTGTTTGGCTGAGGAAGCTCATCCTAGTCTCTTCTATTTAAGAATCTTTTCCACTTGATATTCATAAAAAATATAAGAGCAGTCTAATGATTCTTAAGTTGATGATTTGAATGCACAATAAATAACTTAAATTTAATGTATTATATCAAATTATACTGCAAGAGTTCAGAAATGAACACATCAGTATTACTGGTCCTGCTGGATCAATGGGCTACTATAAAGAACCTAATCAAAATGTTGTGATGAACGATAAACATCTACAAACTGACAGCCAATACAGATGAGGCTAGTTTTCAAAAGGTGTTCCCCCAGCAGGTGTGAAACAGGATACAATTTTTTCAGAACGTGAAGAACTGAAGCCTTCGAGTTGTCAGTACAGCGTTCTATCAGGCAATTCTGGAAGGGTTAGCTGTGAAAAAGACGCCCAAGGCCTGAGCTTGGCATCCAAAGGGGTCTGCCTGGGCCAGCTTTGGCCATTAAATTACCATTTCGGAGTCACTGTGACAGGCCTCTAGTGGCCCCCCTTCAGAGTCCTGCTTGAGGAGGGGAGGGCAAGGAGACAGAGGGGTTTCATCATATTCCTCCTCTGACTCCCCCTCCCCAGGGGTGTTTGAACTGCGAGTCAGGAAGTCAGAGCGCGTCCGCGCCATACGGGCTTTCTTTTTATGGCCTGGTCTGCCAACCTGATTGACCAAATAACAAAACAAGTAAAATCGTTCCATCTACACTCCAGTGGCAGGTCTCAACCCCACCTAGCTGTTACTCTCTCTCTCTTTTTTTTTTACAAGGTACAGTACAATAAAACACAAATACACACAAAAATCTTGTGCAAATGAAAATACCATCTCTTCGGGGCTATGTGAGGTTACACAAAGATGGTACAGATTTGCTATCAGCAAGTGGATCACTGTCAAGTGTGTTCTTAGCTACTCACCTCACGCCCCTTGAACCCTTTTGAGGGTTTAGAACTTGAGGAACCACCTTCCTTTTGGACCGTTGTTGACTTCCCTTGATCGATAAGGTCCTTTTCAAACCTGCAACAAAATCAGTGGTTAAGTCGACTGTGCACTGTGGTGAATGGCAGGCTAAAATCACAAGTTGTCTTTTTGAGAAACTCACTTTGAAAAGGTGGTCTTCTCCTTGGGAGAAAAGAACATGTTTCCTGGCCTTTCCATCATGTTTATATTGACGCTCTGAGTAGGGGGTTTCTTGTGCGGCCTCGCTCTGCTAGCACCCTCTCGGGTCTCCAGAGTCAGTTTTGGTGCCCAACCTTCTGGCACATTCCGTCGATCTTTGGACATGTCTCTGGTCATGTCAAAGGGAGTCGGCTCTTTACCTTGAACCTCTGTTTGTGAGATAAACTCTGATTCTGGCTGTGCTATTGGAGCAGGGCCTCTGTCCATGAAGCCAAAACTGGGCTTGTCTGTTCTTCCTCCAGATCCCTCTTGTCTGCTCTGTTCAATCCTCTGGAGTGCCTCCTCTCTCTGCTTCTCAAACATCTCCCTCTCGTGCAGCTCAAAATACTTACGCTGCTTCTCCAATATCTCTTTCTGCTGCCGAATCTGCTCCATCATCTGCTTCTCATTCTGTTGTTGCTGGTATTTCTGCCGTTCTTCTTTCTCCTCATTCATCTTTTCTAGCTTCTCCAGCAAAGCCATGCTGCTGCTGTCTGGCTGCGCTGGACTGACTGGCTCACTGGTCTGGGCAGCGCTGTCTCGAACCTCTAGGTGCTTCATTTCAGCTTCATCCAGCACAGTCTCCTTCTGCATGCTGATGACCACGACCAAGGGTCTGCGTGAAGACTCTCTCCTTTCCTTCACAGGTTTACTGGGACTCTCAGAGTCCTCACTAGGCTTTTGCACCGTAGAGATGCTCTCAACTGGAGGGACATAGAAAGTTGGGAGGGAGTTTTCCAATTTGGGTGTTGAAGGATGACTGGCTGTTTCTACTTTGGGACTGCTAGAAAGTACACCTTGTGGCACAGGCTCCAAAGGATGAGTGGATTTAGGACTGCTTGAAAAGAATTCTTGTTGGTCTTGGCCTGAGGAGAGAGAGCTGATCTCTTCAGCCTCAGCAGTAACTGGCTTGTCCTTTGGGTAGTCTTCCACACTAAGCAGCTCAAAACTGCCTTTTGAGCTCTGGCTGTCGGGTGTACCCTGAGGGGAATGTGCACTCTCACTCATCAGCTCCATTGACCAACGCCTCTCATCAGATGTAGCCACCCCACTTGTGGAGCGTACTTTCAGAAGCTCCAGGCTGAACTTGGCCTGCTCCAGCTCTCGCATTCGCCGGCTCTCCCTTTTAGCTCTTGTTTTCTGATTAGAGTCATCCAGCGTCCGTGTCCTCTCTCTGACCACCACCTGAGGTATTGGTCTTGCTGTTGCCTCCTCACTCCTCACATCTCTGGTGCCCTCTTGCACCTCCTCTGTGACTTCCTTGTGCACCTCCTCCTGGGAGCCCTCCACTTGACTGCTGAGGAGCTCCTGGGTCTTCTCCCTCTCCTCATATGAGCTGTCTTCCCAGGTGCTTAGGTCCAGCCCCATGATCGTCAACTTCCCCTCTTCTGGAGATGGGCTGGTCTGTCCATTCACCAGCAAAGAATCTTTCAGCTTCTGCTCTCTCAGCTGTCTTAACCTGTTGGGAAGCAACATTTGCTGAAGTATTATACATCTAGAGTGAGCATAAAACAATGCACATCCTGTCTTAAGTACAAGTACATGTACATTAAATGCCAAAATGTGAAAACTCTGGTTAATAATAAAAGTAGAATCATCTAACAAAGTGGTAGCAGTTCAGTCAAATCGAAATGGAAAACTCAAGAAACAACTCTACACTTCTCTAAGTCCAGAGCAACTACTTAACGCTGTGTGATTATATAATGTCAGTTTTCAACCAATCAGGAGATTTTTGCTTGGCAGACTACCAGTAAGACCTAGGCATGAAAAAGCTTAGGCTGTGGATAGGGCTGATCCTGGTCATTTTGGAGTCCAATGAACTGCATGCGCTATTAAGCAACTTCTCTTAACAAAGCAGTCCTCTGTGGGGTGAGCAGTGGGTTACCTCTGTCTTGCCAAGTAGCCTCTGCTTGCTGCTTGCAGAAGGACTACTCTTCTGCGTTGCTGATGATAGCCCTCCCTGGCCTTATGGCTACGCCAGGCAGCCTGGATTGTACGAGCTGCCTGCCCCCGTCGATAGCAGTATAGCCGCCAGCTCCTCTGGATGACCAAAGCTGCTTCTCTCCACAGCAAGAAATTGCGGCGCTCTCTGTATCCTCGCCAGGCTGTCTGAATACACAGTGCCCCCTGCTGGAGAATGAGGTCATACTCTAGTCCCTCTTCTCTCTGCCTCAGCTGACAGTGCCGCCACCAATGCTACAAATGAAGATGGGGAGAACAACACAGATTGGCTGAAAGTGCGCAGTGAATCAAAGTTTATAGAAATATGAATGGTAAAGAGAATCTCCCTGGACTTATGCCAATATTAATCCTTACATATATCTCATACCATGAATGTGAGTCATTGGGCATGAATGTGAGTTAACAATGTACTATTCAAAATAAACTTTAAGATTAAAGAGCATTAAAAAGCATTTTAAACTTATCTTTACATTGTATTGTTGTGATATAAGTTTACCAGTAATTTCAAAATAAAATGAAAGTGAAAATGTGTTTATTCATCAAGGACAATCTTTGCATTTACTTGAAATGTTCTGACAATCTGACTTTTGCTATACTCTAACTATGCTGACAATTCTTCTTAAAGTTTATTTTCAATGAAATTCAAATACACTGTTTAGTTTTGCAAGGTCTTCTCTCAATTTCTGCCCTTCGACAGAATACTGAATTGAACATGTTTATTTTTGTTCAGTTAAGCAAAGCTCATAAAACCATTGTTTGCTTTCAGCAAGCCAAAGACAAGTTCCAAGAGAAACTGAGATTCTGAAAAGTCTCTTTAAATGGGCAAACACATGCCTGACTCATATAGTCATGCCTACACATCAAGTCCTTCAACAAATTATAACTCTCCCACAATCACCACAGCAAATCCCCCCCATACCACCACAAAACATGTATCATTATTCAGAGCCACGAAATACAAATACAGATATTCTTTTCATTGCAGCAGTCAGCATGCGCTGCCGGAGGAGTACAGTATTACACTGTATGACTGCCCTAAGCAATATCTAGAGAGTGAAGAGTGAGCAGTTGGTAGTGGACGTACCTGGATTAGGCAAGCAGCCTGTCTCATCCTAAGGAAGTTCTTCCTTTCCCGCAGGGCTCTGAAGCGTCGCTGCAGGTTAACAATCCTCCGCAGCACCTCTTGATGGAGCAGGTCCTGAAGTCGCTGGCGCTCTGTTTCACGTATGAACACCTGATATACACGTACACATGCATGGACACACATGCGGACACACACGAACACAATCATAGACGATCAAAGGGACATCCCCAAATGCCACATTCAGGAATGCTAATTGTATGTGTGGGCAGTGAAGCCTGGGAGAGGACATTTCGCATCATCCGAAAGGAATTACACACTTTAGTGTGTTCTGGCCTTCAATAACACTGTGTCTCTCCAAGAGAAACATTACTGCTGATTCACTTAAGATATCACAAAACAGCCTGGCTCTCCATATCTATCAATATTTATCTGACAGTAATACCCAACAGATGTAAAACACAAGCAATTATCACTATAACTATGAAATGGCAAAATGTCCTTTAGACTTTACTCCTTTGGTTTAGTAACATGAGATCATTCCAAATAATAAGAATTTTATGACCCCCTACCATGGTGCGGCCCACTTGGAAGCCATCAGGAGCCAGGTCCACCTGGCACAGATAGTTTCTGATGCCCTCCCGAGTTGCATGGGTCCCCTCAGGTAACAGCACATGGAAGTGATGAGCAAAATCCTAACAAACAGAGACAAGAAAATAAAGAACACAAGGTGATAAGAACTCCTCTCTTGGCTGAAGCAAAAAACATCAAAGCAGGTCCACATGTGCATCTCTGTGAGAAATGGAACAAATGCTTCCTATCCTACGTATACATGTGGCTTTAGAAATATTTGCTGGATGTGTTTGGGGAGATCAGTATCACTGGTAAAATATGCTGTAGCCAGTTCTCTCACAGAGAGGAACACAAGAAGCCTTTGCTGCAGGCTGCAGGGGGTGGCATGGGGAGCAGATGCTGTGTTTATGTAATTATTACAGGGCAGTCTCATTACAGACAGTACAAAGCCTGTGTTCAGAGAGTCAGACTGCCCTCATCTTAGGTGAGCACACTGTCCAGACATTCATCAATCACAACAATGTTTTTCATATGCTGGGGAATTCAGAGGGATGAAGACACTTCCATTCAGGGCGTAACAGTCACTGAGTCACAGCAGGGGTTTTATCATTATTACAAAGCTTATGAAAAACACTCAGAACTACACTCAGGACTGCCCTTTTAAATGATCTCATTTTTCTAGAGCACTCATACTGACATACAGGCAAAGCTGGAAAAGTAGTTACGTAGACATGCACAACATGAAACAGAAGTCAATTCAAATGATGTTGGGCAGATGAATTTGAATCACCTGCAGTGCAGCTTAAAGTTTTCTAAATACCTTCAGATAAATCCATTCATATTACTAACATGAATACGCTGGTAAGGGAGGCAATGATCCACTGAGTAACATAGCAAATGGCAGCACCAGGCCACACCCAGGCATGGATGTGAAAATCTGGAAAAACTGATTTAAGCCTTGGATACCCTGAACTTGCAAGAACACAGGAAATTGCATCAACTGATCTACACCCTTCAAAACAAGGAAAAGTTAACATCACACACTAATAAACATCTGAAGCATTTGCCCCTTGTTTCGTCTTTCCTGGAAAATGACACACAGACCAGTTTTATAACCACAGCAGTGTATGTCTGTTTGTCTATAGTGGGAACACAATGAGTGTTTCCTTCAGCTGTTCTTCCAACTCACCTGAAACGTATACTTGATGCTGTAGCCTGATTGTCGTATGCGCACAGTCTCCAACATGCCTGTGTAACGAAGCTGCCTCAGCACAAGGCAGTCATTGAAACGCAAGGGAAGCTGTTTGTGTGGAGACAGAGTTGGATAAAGGTTGGATTAGAGAGAGTGAGAAAAGCCAGAATTGACAGAAACATCTCTACAAACTGAATGATGTTACTTTCGCTGTGGTTTTGTAACATTGGTCCAAGCTAAAATTTAGTCGAGCTAAGACACACACCTTCTCTGCATTTGACCGGATGCACTTCACAAAGTAGGGCTCAGATTGGCCTAGTGTCTCCATCAGCTTATTGAGGGATGCCTTCAAGGGGTGAAAGACAAACAGATCAGCAAAGGTATTAAACATTTTAGCAACTTAAAAAAAATATGTAAATGCTGAATCAGGGTTTGGGGTTAACCTTTGTTTGTTTACTGTTAATGGCATTCACACTCTATTCCTGGACCTACTGTGTGTCTGGATGTGCACAAAAGACCTCCTGGTGTCAGTGTTGTGGTCTAGTGTTAACAGAGTGAGAAAAAGCAGTCTAAACTGCTCTGTGAGGATGAGGAGGGTGAGTGGATCAGTGGAGATCCTCCGGAGGCCAGCATGTGCTAGTGAAACAGGCAAGGTGTGTGTGGGAGATCAGCTATTCTGGTGGTCAGGAATTTACTTTCCCATTTCCCAAAATGAAAGCAATCAGATACACAACAGGATGTGGGAAGTGAAGTCATCCACACATTTGTGCAGGCAGGCTGCCAGAGGCCACATGGCTGCAGAATGCAGTGGGTGTTTTGTGCTTTTTCTTCTCTCTCTGGGAGGAAAAGCGGCTGTGACCACCAGCATGAGAAACGGACAAAGTTCTGATAACTCTGAACTTGATGTGTCAAAAACCTTTTTAAGCCCAGATAACAGATGATATATGTAGTGGTGTATAGAGGATGACACCACAGTTTCAATAACAAAGTGCCAGTTGCTGTCAATACTTGGTATTTTCAGAAATTAACAAGAATATTACAAACACTAATGATAATGTAATTTCCTCTAGATCCTTTTTATTAAAAAGAGATAAAGAAAAAGAAAAGAAAAGAGAACAAGAAAAGGATGTCATGGGAAGAGAGGGAGCATAAAACAGAGAGTTTTACTGACCTGGAACTGAGCACTAATACTGGGAGGTTTTTTCTTTTTGTGAAGGTGCAGCAGTGATTTAGTGATGCGGTCATGTAACGTAAGGTTACTCAAATACTTCATGGATTTAACATCCAGCAAATGCTGTAACACCAAACACAGAACACAATGAATCCTTAACAGCACACCAAATAACAAATAAAATACTACTACTTAAACTAAGTTTAAAATGCAACAGACATAATAGAGAGAGTTTACCTTTGGAAGACTAGGTTTCATCTTGTAGTTTTTATTCCTCCTGTTTGAATGAAAACAGTTTGGTTAAAACAATCAACACATCTCTGCAGTTGACTCCAGTGGAGTGTTAATTGACTGCACTTTAAACAGTCGTGGTAAACTTTGGACAGGATTCTTACATTAGGATACCGTGGGCTCGCTCCAAAAGCTTGCTGCTGGTGGAGTTTACAAAAATGCCATCCTCTTCTGTGAGGGAGCCAGAGGAGGACAGACGGCTTTGCCTCCGGCCGTTCCAGCCCTCCCTGTTAGTGACAACACAAATGGACACAGATAAATATCTCTTTACTTAACTTTACTCGAACTCACCTCAGTGACCTGTTATAACACTATAGCACAACACCGACCAGAGTACTGTTCGCAACAACCTACCAGATATAACCTTATTGTCGTCTTTTTCTAAGAAGTTTGCTTGTCTGGCAGATGTTTCAAGGCTTTTTTTGCTATGCATTCGTTATTGCGTAAAGTAAATGAGGCAAGGTAGGTTTCACAGCACTGAATTTTGTCTGTACCATACCAGTTCAGCACTGGCTGCAAGATTAGCCCTGTTTACCTCAGTGCCTGAACAAACACATACCCCTGTATCTGCAAAGTGGTCAGAGGGGTTAGCCCTAATCCTAGAGAAAACCATATAACAAAAACCACTTAGACTTAGAAAAAAGACACAAAAAAACAGAAAAAAGACAATCTACTGAATCTATTTATGGTGTCAAGGGACGGAGGAACAGAATCCATCTGTCTTGAAGGGCCAGTTCGCAGGCCGTGAGTGCGGAGAGGTTTATTTTCCAACCCCATACATGATTTAAAACTCCTCACAAAAACCACACACAGCGAGCACAGGGATGTGACCAACGGGATTCTAGACCCAACACCCATACGAAGGGAAGCTCTTTACCAGATTTCTGGGTTGTAAAAGCTGTTTAAAATGAAGAGGTTCAGAATTGTACTATATGTGAAAACAATGGATGTTTGGGATGTATGGATGTTTGGGAAAATTACATGCTGGTATTTTTTTTCCACATGACATGATGGACTCGCTATTCCCAACATTTAAAACCGCTTTAAACTGCTTTAAGTCTCACGCTTTGTTGGTTTGCATCAGACACAGGCTTGTTTGTTGGTGAGAGCAGAAGCAGTTAAACAAAGCGCCAGGGAGGTCTCTTGAGTATTTCTTTTAACGACGCAATCTGAATGCCAAGAGTTTTGCAATGTTTTGTCTTGTGGTTTAAAAAAAGAAGAAAGAAAAGCATACAGTTCATGATTTTTTTTTCTCTTCTTAATTCCACGAGCAGGCTCATGAACTTTAACCTGTGCACAGCCATCCTAATAAAGGGATGCTTGTGCTCTATAGACTTCCATGGCTACATTAGGTAGGTTTGCCTTACAGTGAAAAGGATTCTACATTAGGTGGGTTTGTCTTACAGTGAAAAGGACCCTGTAGAACATCATAGGCTTGCGTGTACAGTCCACGCAGTTAGGCTTTAAATACGTAAAGGAGGTGGTGACGCCCAAAGCACACATAAGGGGGCATTTTTGGAGTCGTTTTAGGTGGCCCAATAAGTTTGGGTGATTTAAACTCTTGGCATGCATTAGAATACTGACCAATGGGACTATAAATAATAGAACTTCCATACTGTAATATAAGCCAAAGACCTTGTGGAAATAAATAAACTTTCCTCAGCTGCAATCTGGGTCTATAAATACTACAAGCCTGCTACAGTACACCAAAGTGAAACTGAGCTGAGATTAGCATTAGTCCGGTGTCACAGTAAGAAGGAACATAATGACTCTGGCCTCTGGATCCTATAGCAATAAAGACAAAGGGGGAAAAAAATCTATATGTTGTATATCAGATTCATTTGACCAAACTGGCAGAAATCTTCTTTTGAACAAAGTGTGCAACATAAAACTCGAGCAGTCTCTCTTAACATTAATCA
This sequence comes from Chanos chanos, assembly GCF_902362185.1. Classification (NCBI taxonomy): domain Eukaryota; kingdom Metazoa; phylum Chordata; class Actinopteri; order Gonorynchiformes; family Chanidae; genus Chanos; species Chanos chanos. Next base: position 21,075,711 of record NC_044496.1, read on the forward strand.
GAACCAGATGCTGTGGAAAGCTCCGGGGCCCCTATCAGAAACAGCCTAAAATCCTGTTTACTGAGACAGGGAGGCAGTGAGGTGCTGCTCAGGCTGGATGCAATTTAAAAGGATGCTGTACATGCAGGGACAGTACAGTATGTTAAAATGGACCCTGCAGAGAGCAAATGTTTATCAGCCACAGGCTCGTCCTCCAAACGCATAACTGCAGTCTGACATCACGCAGGAAGCAGCTGCATGGGGTTTAGTGGTCACTTACTAACTGAGAAAGTGTGTGTGGTTGCAAATCACATTAGGAGGACTTTACGGCCAGGGCCCAGCCAAACAAAAGAGTCGTTGTGAACATGGCCCTTGCCACTTGCTCAGGACATGAGCACTAATCTCAGTGCCCTGTAGTCATTAAAGAAGTATGAGGCTCCTGAGGCCACAAGTGTCTTCTGGGTCACGGCAGAGTCATCACCAGTCGGTATGTACAACCACGCTGTGGACTTAACAACCCTTGTAAGTATTGACATGGGGCTCATCCTCAATGCTTTCATTACTTACTCGCATTGTGAGTGCATACACTAAGAATGTATGGGGGGAAATTTCATTTCCTCTGCTATTTAATCACGGTTGTTACTGAGGATGAGCGATTTGACATGAGGGGGGGAGCTGAAGTGAAGTAGAGTATTGTGGAATAAAACTGGAATGCTATTCAAGTCAAGAAGATCAAGTCTAGAGCTCGAAACATGAATGCGATGCCCATACCGTGAGGAGCGTTCGTTCAGAGTGTTACTGCCGTGGAGATCAGCGAGCGGAGCGCGAGGATTCTTTCTGGACACACCTGACCCGTAAAAAAAGAGCACATGTTCAGCAGACACACACACACACACAGGTCAAAAAAAAAAACAAAAACAAAAGAAAGCAAACAATGACGAATGGAAGTGTTTATTGGCAGAGAGTGAGCTTTTATGCACCAATTAGAAAAATGGAGAGTGAATTTGAAGTTAGTCCTTAGACCTTAGAGTACCATGATTATAAGTATGATACATGATATTGCTCTCAAAAGTTTAGTTTAAAGTGTGATTATTATATCCATTACAGTAAACATGCTATAAAGTCAGCAAAGATATTCAGTGAGTATGATGCAAAATGATAACAATATGTGACAACAGCATGTCTTAACATATACTTGAGAATATTTTGAAAACATTAAAGATAATCTTTGGTTTGCACTCACACTCCACTGAAGATTGTCAGACACAGGACTTCATGAAACCCATATTGCTGCTACATACCATACTACTACAACACTTGCTGTAAGCTAATAAAGGCTACAATACAAGCATACACTTGTTGGTGTGCACTCTCACAGTACCAAATGTTCGTTGAAACATCTGTTGGAATAAATATATGGCATGACTCATTAGTGAGGTCAATGACACATGATGCTGTTTTTAAAGGGGTTTCCTACATGGCAAAGTGTAAAAATGTCAAGTGTAGCCTTTTTTTCTCCTAGTGATATGAATACTCATTATTGTTGAATACAGGACAGAGTAAGATGGCAATATGCTGCAGTAGTATTTAGTGCAGTTGGTTAGAAATGGACATGTTCAGGCCCATAAAACAACATCATGCAAGACAGAGACACAGACAAGTGCAGAGCAGACACAGGGTTAGATGAGTGAGGGACACCAGCATGACCAGTACGAACATTAAATCAAATGGGGAAGTTTACGTAATTAGTACATTGTCTGTATACAGTCACTGGACTCAAAGTATTCCAGCAGCACAGTACGTGGTTAAGAGGTGACTACTGTGATATGACGAATGGACAGTGTCTGTAATGGGATAAATGCAGAAGGTCTGGACAGGGTGGATGAATTTGTGAAAACTAGGTGAAATGGGCCAGCTGAGAGATTCAATATGAGTCAACAGTGAGAGAGAGAGCGAGAGAGAGAGAGAGAGGGAGAGAAAGAGATTCGTTAACTAATGCAGCTGGTGCCCTCAGAGTTCCCCCAGGATGCTCAGATTGAGGAGAGAGGAAAGTGGAAAGGCAGCCTTACTGTACTTCTCCTCTTTGCACCTCTGCAGGATCTCTAAGCTTCTCTGATGCACAGGGTGATGCAGAAAGCTATAACTATCCACACTTTTCACAACTGCACATGGAGCAGCATCATCATGCCCTTGGGAAGCAAAAGAGAAACAAAACATACAAACAAACAAAAAAAACAAAAGAGAGAGAGAGAGAAAGAGAGAGAGAGAGAGAGAGAGAGAGAGGGAGAGAGATAGAGGGGGAGAGAGAGAGAGAGAAAGAGAGAGAGAGAGAGAAAAGAGACAGATTAGACGAGGAATAAGAGCGCAGTCTACAAGAATCACCTGCAAAGCTTCCACAGGAGAGACACATTCAAATGGCAGTAGTTGCAGCAGAGACGTTCCTGGCTCTGACCGACTATGACAGTTTATCTGGTGCCTTCCCATCCCACCCCGGAGTCATATAAACACATCTGCTATTTTAGGGAGTATGATGTCACCTGCAATTAGCTTACACACCCATACACCTCTGCAGTCAACTGCATCGTGACTTCGACAGTAATTTCATTCAATTACATGGCGTGCCTTACAAGGAAGTTTTTGAAAAAGTAACGTTAACGAGAATTCAGATATCACTCGATTATTTCAGTCGTGAAGCTGTGAGGAGACCACCATGCAGCTGTTTAGGGTATGGAACATTCTCAGTTTAAAATGGAGAATGGTGACATCTCTTATGGACTGTTAAAGGTCAGCCAAAAAGCTCTACTCAAGATGAAAGGACAAATATCTGGTCTCTACTGCTTGGCTACTGTGGAAACAGAAGATGTCTGTCATAATAAGCACAATCAGTCTTACATAGGTGGCACAGTGAGAGTAGACCGTCCTACAAGATGGCACAATCAAGCATTTCATTAGAGTAGTGAGAGAGAAAAGTATTTTTAAAAGAAGTTGAAAAAAGTATAAGGAGGTAAAATGCTAGTTGAAGCGACAGGAACACTGCAATGCATATGTGCACGTTCAAAAGATGAGCTAACACAGCTTGGCCTGCTCACAAACCCAGCCAGATCACTAGCGGTTTCACGAGAAGACTGTTGCTTGTGCCAGTGAAGTGTAAACTAAAGCCACACAGCAGCAGAACAAGGACACACGAAGGATCTACTGTAGCTTGTGTTCTATATAAGGACTCAAACCGTGTGTGTGTGTGTGTGTGTGTGTGTGTGTGTGTGTGTGTGTGTGTATGCGTTTAGCTCCAGGGTTGTCCACTCGTGTGAATGCTGAGGTATAAGTGGGTCAAGCCGTGTGTTAGACGAGCTGAGAACTCACCGCTCTTCCTCTCCACACGTCTCTTTCCTGCCTCCCTGAAAGCCACCACAGCCCTGAAGTAGGCCCTGAGCACAGCCCAGCGGAAAGTGGCTACCGGGTCAATGCCAATCAAGCCGCATATGAATGCATTCTTGCTGCTCTTAAGGAGAGCCACAATGTCCGGCCTCATGTGGTCTGTGTTCTTCTCTCTAAAATCCTGAGGGCGGAGGCAAGACAAACAGTTAAGAAAGAATTTACAACACTCACATCATATTCTCATCAGGAAGCGAACATGGTCACCCATACCAGAGGGGGGGAGGGGTGCTACTAAGAAAAGTGACAGGTACTGTCAAAACCGCATTATATAAAACACTGAAGAAACACACCTGCCAAGACGGTCCAAATAGAATGACAAAAATATGATGTAGAGTAACTAAAATAGCATAAATGGAAATAATTAACTGAACTTCAGTTATAAAAAGAACATAATCCAAAAGTAAACCTACAAGTTTCTTTATACTCAGGAGCAGAGACACCTACTGATCTTACTAGGATCTACGAGATTTCAAAACTGAATTTCTAGTGTGAACCTTTAATTCCTAAATTACAAAAGGAGAAAAAAGACACTCAGACATTGTTTCAGGCCTTCCAGGGAGATGTATTTTATTGCACAACAACCTCTCAGCTGAGTAGGACCTCAGTATTACTGTCCTACTGTGTGCTCCTACTCAAACCCCCATAGTTTACACCAGATTTGTTTTCAGAGTAACATAGACTCAACAGTTCCAGGAATTGTGCACCAAATTAGTGAGAGAAACCAGCAAAAAATGATGTTTCTTTAAAGGGAGATAAAAACCAGTGATTAATTTTGCAATACTTAAAGAGAACAGTTTTCACAACTCTGATTAAAACCTGGACAGTTCTGAAGCCCAGATTAAAGTATGTAAGTGTAATTCCTGATGCATCATTTCACCAGTGTGTATTATTTCCCTGTCTGCAGTAGCAAGGACAGCAGAGTGATTGCGTAACTGTGATCTGGGGATGTCAGATGCACTCTGGCGAGTTGCTACTCTTTTGACAGCACAAAGCAAAAAGAGGACACGGTACTCACCTTGACACCGTATTTGACCTTGCCAGCGTAGTGGCGGATGATGAAAGCAGGCTCCATAACTGCAGGGAACTCGATGTAGATGTTCCCCTCATGCTGTCGCTTGAACTTATCCAGCAGTGTCTGATTGGTGGCCTGTGGGAAGCTACAACGATAAAGAGATCCCAGGATGACCAATGGCATTAACACTGAAACATGTTAAACACATTGCATGGAAGCTTCTAGTCTGCAGCACACATGGTAAGCTATCATCCTGCTGATGACAAGAGTGAAGACAACAAAGGAAGTGAGCTCATTACTCAGTTAAGAGCTAGAGCACACTACTTTTTACATGCTCAATTTCTCTTGGAGCACAGAGCAGTCAGCTGAATAATGTTAATGAACAGGCCCGAGAGCTGCTGAATGAAAGTAATATACCACACAGTCAAGCCTCTTGCTCTTGATTACAATACAATCAGAACAGTTTGAGTGGTGCTGATTAAAAAAAAAAAAGCCCTCTGCTTTGGAAAGGGGAATTAGACACAGCAATTCAATAAAGAGCAAAACAACAAAATGACAAGAGACCAATTTAGCAATGTAATGAGAAACCATCTAGCCATTACATTTGACTTTTGTAAATATTAGCTTTACATGCAGTTGGGATTTACTTTAATTACTGCATATTCTTTCATGTACTGAACCCTAGAATGCATGCTTAAATACTTGCAGATCTAGATTGAAAATAATACACATCCTCAGTAACGCTATTAGGCTCTTGCAGATACATTTGATCGTGCAATCCACAGTGAATGTGGCCAAACAGAGGGACAGTGACTGCAGTTAGTGAGAATACTTCACACAGCCTAATAAACGCATGTAGTCCTTTTAGCTTTGGGAGGAATGAGAGTTCCTGCCAATACTTTAACTCAACAGGCACAGGAAGAGGGAGAACGAGACATGAGAGACTTGAGCTATGAAAAACACTGATCCACAGAGTCAGGTTTCCAGCTATTTTAAGTGGGAGGAATTTCATTCCTGATTTTCTAAATCCAGAGGAGGACAATACTACAGCTTTTGAAAATAGTCTCGGAGTCTATTTTTTGACCACAGTGAACAGCTTATTAACCCCTCTTTTGCCCTTAACTATGTAACATACTTATATTTACTTAAGTTTCAAATTCAACACATATAAAATGCTTCTGAAGACAAATGTCTGATGATTGCACAGTTTTCAGTGGCTAACGTAGGTTAAGAAAATTCAAACTGTTCCATATCGTAAGTCCACATCTTATGGCACAGCTCAAGCCTGCTCACAGTCAGCTGTGATTACGCTCAGTTCAAGCTTCACTCACTTGCACTCTTCATCCAGTAGGTGGAGCAGTGCTGTGGGCTTCTTGCTGATGAGGTTGATGCAGCCAGTGTTGTCAATATAATCAATGTTGTGCCAGGTAATGCCCTCTGCCCTGTACTCTTCCTGAGGGGAGAAAAGGGGATGGGGGGTGGGGGAAACAACAGCATATCAAACTTGTTTTCGGTGGAAATTCAGAAAAGCTGTAAAAAACATTATCCTTGAAAAACCCGTTACAGGTATGTGTCTTCACATAAGAAGCACGACAAAAGACATGTAAGGTAACATGTTTTAATGTTTAAAGTTATATAATAGTAGAGCTAGACAGAAAATATGATTGGTTGGGAGTGAATTATTTTGACAATGTGTTTTAAGCAAATTAATAATGAGTCTCAATATTTAATGTACTCAATTTTTATGATGAGTACGTCATCGTGTCAGACATTTTATTTTAACACTGTGGGCATTTCACCGTCTTTGGCTGACTGCCACGCCAACAAAACAACAGTACGGCAAAGCGCTTTCATGTTAGATTCCAGAAACGTTCCTGAGACCAGCTCTGTCCTTTGCGGTTTAATAATATGAAAGGCATTCTTAACATTTTGTTGTTTTTTACCATTTCCTTGGATTGCTGGGAAAGTAAATGGAACAATAAAGGATGTAATCCAATGAGGGATTAATAAAAATCAATGGAATCTCTTCCCCATTCCCCTATTTAAGACACAAAAAGTTTAAAATCAGCAGAACAAACCAGCTAATCTCCACTTCTTATATGACTTCCCACACAGAAAAAACACACAAAGCAAAAAAAGGCTTGGAGTGCTGGAGGGGTCACTAATGGCTATTTCTCAGCATAACCTAATAAGGTATACAGCTCTATTCATCTGAAGAAAGGAATGAAAAGAAAAAAAGCCATTCCATTACTGCGTATTCTTTTGAAAACATTTGGACATTTTGATGACCTTCACAAAATGATCAGTGTCACCAAAAAGACAGAAAAACATGTGCAAAATGTGCAAATTTATAGATTCGTTATTTTTTCTTTTTAATATTGTTGCCTTCTCAAGATCCAACTGAAAACTGTTCAGAAAAAGTACAGAACTGTAGGAATTAAATCAGTGCATATTTTAACCATATCTCAATGATTTGTAATAAATGGCATTATTATAGCACATTTTGGAGGTTGTATTCTTTGTTGCCATTGATGAAAGCAGACAATGACGGACTGATGAACATGTGAATTACTGTCCTTGGCTACTAAAGCATTCCATTAACCTCTAACCCTTTCAATTCCTCCAGGGAAGTTACTTTAATGCCATTGACATTAGGTTTCCATCCAACTAGTGCATTTAAACACAGCATTTTTTGTTGTACAAACAGGACAGGAAGAAAACAGCTGGTTGGTCCCTCCCCTGTCTCGTAGACAAGAATCTCTCACTGTCGTGTTTCAAAATACACTGGTCCACAAAAAGGGGAAAAAAAAAAAGAAAACAGTTCACAGTAATTTGTATCCAATGCATTTACAGTGAAGGCTTCACATATTACAGCTATTCACTCTCTCGTGGGAGCACTAAGCAGAGATGTGAACTGGTTGGGAAAGAGAGAAGCATAAGAAATCTCTGCTGACTTCATCGCACACACATCTCCGTCCACTGCGCCACTTTGTCGAAGTAAAGTAACATTAACAGCGCCAACGGCACAAATGTTAAGCTTCAGACGTTACTTTTTCACGCAGTCCCCAATTTGGCTGACAAAAAATATGAACTCAAGTAGCCTCTGGAGAGCCAATAAAATCCATTTACAACATCTCCATAAATGGTGCGGTGAAAAAAAAAAAAAAAAAGAGAGAGAGAGAGAAAAAGTGCCATTAATGATATAATGAGCATGTGCGGTGTCTGGTTTTTCCGCCAGCCTCTCCAGCAGGGCAGGATTTATGAGCAGCAGATGGCATGCATGCCAGGCGTAGCTGAGGAAGAGTCAGGACATCCCAGGGCCCTCCCTGTCACTGGGCAGCGCCGCCACACCGCACACGCATGCACATGCAAAAACGCTGCCGCTAATTCTGTCACCACTGCTGCAGAACTTTTTCCCCCAGAGCCCTAGATGCAGTTAAGTCGCACGTGAACTAAGAGAATGCAAACGCAGGGTTGGCGACACGTATGACGATCCAAAATAGGCTGAGTTTTATGTCAACAATGTTTAAGAGTAGCGTTATTGTTCTTACATAAGCTGACTGTGACGTTTGAACATCCTGCCCGTACATTCAGGGCCAGTAACAGGAGACATGGGATCCTGTAAACACCTCCTCTATTGGATCTTGTATTTACCATTTATCATGACAATTCATATCTGGAAGCTGGCATAGAACATAGCATTCTTTAACTTTTTTTTTTTTTAAGAATACACAGGCAATGTCATCACCATACTATGAGGTAATTTCTCCAGACACACAAATAAACTTCTTGAATTTCCCATGAGGAGCAAAACAGTTCTTTCAACAGTGCTACAACTGATTCCAACAGGTCTAAACACTAGATAGACTGTATTCTGTGGATTAACTGACTTTTAAATAAACTTTCCAGAGCAGAGGGTGGACTGGTGTCCTTTACCAGTTACACACGTTTATCCTGTCTCACTCTAAACTGACCCTAAAACAACTTAACCAGTCACAAAATAGTATATATCGTCACGATTTTGCTTTTGCAGTATGCTGCTCATAGCGATAAACTATTACTGAATCTTCAGTGAGTTCACTTAAGCCTTTCATCATGTCAGGTGTAAAGGACAGAAGTGTGGTTAGAAACGACTGGGATATGACAGGCTGACTGTGAATGCGGCGCTCACTGAAGCGAAGAGCACTTTGAGCATTTGTTATAAGAACTGTTCTTTTTTAAATAGCTAGCAGCGATTTGTGTCTGATGAAATAATGGGGCTAATCAGCGAGGCGAGACGAATCTGATCTGATACTTAGACAAGCATAACACACTTCAGCTGACTGAAAGACACACTCCAATATTTCCCTCCCGGGATGGAGGAGAAGTCTGAACATGCAGGAGGTATTCTGAACTTCTTATCAGTGTCAGTGAGGAGTGACATATGTTCAGTGTGAGAAATTAAAAAAAGGCCGCTTTCACAAAGAAAGTGACGTTAAATCCATGACATAATCACTCATTTCCGAAACTTCTAGAGCGTCCATTCAAGTCATAAATCGCATGAAGATATTTGTTGTCACCGAGCCAGGTAGGATGAAGAATAAAAAGTCTTTTTTTTAATCTGTTTACAAACATGTTGAAGTTGAAAGAGAACATCTTTTAATAGATCCCTCACCTTAAGTAAATATACTGTGTCTTGTGACAATGAATTTGTGTAGAGAGTAGTCATCAGTATGTACATTCTCAACTGCATAAAACAAACATCCCTCCTTTGAACGAACATGCGCTTTAAAAGGTGTTGCACAAGGACAGTACTCTGACAGGTTGTAATTACCATGATTTGTGACTAGTCACTTCAGGAATATGATCTCATTGAGCAAATGCATGTTGTTACGGTGCTAAGTTATAAAAGGAGGGCTCCTCTAACAGCTCCTTTGTTTGAGTCAAGTCCACAATACCTCATTTTGTCATCCTAACATACGCACAGTTTATCCACTATGACAATCCCAGTAATCATGACAAACCACCATGCCCTCCCAAACCAGTCACTATATAAACTGTTCAACTTCTAAGAACAATTATCAAAAAGATATTGTAATGTAATTGCCAGCCCTTTAAGGCCTTATTATTCCTGTCAAATACCTTTAGAGTAAATCTGAATGCTACGTGACAAAAAAACATAAACAAATGAAGATATTACTAAGGCAAGATAACCATACATGAGAGATATCGATACACGAGGGAGCCTCCGGGATGGCATGTGATTTTGCTTTGACGTTAAACGATGACATGCAAGAGGTAAGTCTCTGCATTCTTGGAATGAATCACTAATGTCAAAACCTGTGTTTCAGTGATCAGCTAAAAGAGCAAACAGGGGAGGAACATGTCATGTAACATTGCCACTGCAGCAGGACTATGGCTGTGTCTACGTTGTCTGAAAACAGCGAGGACAGCAGAAAAAAAGCTATAAGCATTTTTAAAGAGGCCAGAGTCTACAAATACACTGAAAAAAATATCCCTAAGAATATCCCTAAGCATTTAGTCATGTTAAACCACTGAGTCACATCGTGTGCAGGCAGTTCTTCTGTGGTAGTCAAAACAACTTGAGTGGTAACTGTTGATAGCAAATCTGTTATTAGTCTGTAATCTTGAGCTATGTGTGTCAGACGAGCACTGTGTGTGATCTCTCTGTCCCTGCATCAGACTTAAGGGATGTGGTTGTACCTGTTCCAGCTTAAAAATGTGTTGATTGAAGTAGTGCTGAAGCCTCTCATTGGCAAAGTTGATACAGAACTGTTCAAAGCTGTTGTTCTCATAGTCTTCAAAACCGAAGATGTCAAGCACTCCAATAGATAGGATCTGACAGGAAACAACAACAAGGGGGGGGGGGGAGGGGGAGACCAGCATCAGTGCATTGAAACATATGGCAGAAGGTTTGCATGAGGTAAGAAAGTGTAAAGTTTTTAAAGTTTTTGAAAGGAGAAACGACAAAAAAAAAAAGAAAGAAACATAGCAGGGAGAGAAAAATGATCTCACAGCATGTGGCTGAAAATATCCCATTACATAATGTCTCCATCCATAATTTACAGATTAAATCAGCCTTCTCTGGAGGAGCAGAGCAATGAGACAAATCCCCATCTGATGTGCTCGTATTACATATGAACTTTATGTGCATGTGATTCCAGGCTGTGCACTGGAGGATTGCAGTGTTGGAGCCCACACAGATCCACGTAACATGTGTGTTTACTGTCCTTCTGTGCTTCTCAAGTCTATTGTCTCTATTGTCTTAAAAAAAAAAAATTACACAAATTGAGGCAAGGTACTGCCTTTTGTTACCTTAGCTGGCTCCTCTAAGTCTCTGTTGTTGAGGAGTGCGTGGTTGATCCTGAACACAATCCAGTCAAACAGGGCACTGTAAAGGGATTTGGCCATAGAGTCTCGAACTGTCCCAGCCTGTAACAGAGCAGCAAAAGCACATACAGGTCGTGATCAGTCTTGCTCATTCTTTCCTTCTGTCCTTGAAGTCCACAAAAGCATTTTCTGGGATAAAACCCATGCTCTGCACATTGTGAATCATACGAGAAAGTAAAGCACACGTGTCTGTCAGTGATGAGAGCAAACACTGGAGCTGATGCAGCACTAGAGTGGAGGAGTGTGAGAGCCCTGAACTGCAGGTGGGAAGCAGGTGTGAGAGCTGGCATTCTCCAGAATCTGTGCAAACGTCCTAAGGCAATGAATAATCACATTAGACACTCCAATGCTCATCAATGTCACACAGGCCCTCACAATCCAATCTACTGCAGCAGTGCTATGTCTTACTTGAGGGATTTGAGCTGACCACAACAGACATAAACAATATATTTCCTTATGCCAAAACTGTGACCTGTGCAAAGTAATGCAGGCCCTGCTCACTCTGCATTTCAACTGAGTAGTGCATTGAAAAACGCGCCGGTAAATTCTCGATTCTCTCTGCTTAAAAAATGTATATATGTATGTATGTACATATATATGCATGTGTATATACAGTATATGTATATATATGTGTGTGTGCATATATTTAGATCCTATAAATATTATTTATAGAATATAAATATAAATGCTTATATTTATGTTATATTTATGAATTATGTTTACAGAATGTGACAATGGAACATGACACTGTTTTCTTAGTCAGTGGTTTCAAAGTGCTTTAGAAGTATCAGCACCACCATATCTTCTCAGGGGCCAGCCAACATGTTCACAGAGTGAGAGGGTTATCAGAACTTTTGATTCAGTGAACTATCCAATGAGCTGAGCGAAGATCTGCGCTAGTACTGATTAATGGGCGCTTGACAGATACAAGAGAGGAGCAAACTCACACACGCAATACAGAAAGAGAGAGAGAAAGAGAGAAGTATGTTGTGGTAAGCGATCACACGTGGAGGCTGACTCCCTCGGCACCTCAGCACTGACTATTCATGCATGCGTGCTGAGAGCTGGATCCACTTCAGCCGCAATGTTACTGTGAGCCAAAGCTTGTGTTTATTTTCAAAACCAGCATTAATGAAAACTAGGTCTGAATCTGTAAACAAAGCAAAGATGCTTAGAACTAAGTATTCGTCAAAATGATTCGGTTTCAGGAAATCTGGCATTACAGCCTACTGTGTCAGGTCACATGTTTCTCTGTCCTATGACATCTGTTCCTTCTGTCTTATACTGTACTGTAGCAGTTTGTTGTTTGAAAGCCTTCCTCTGTTCCGAGTTCATGTAGTTCACCAAAAGGGGTTGTGCTGCTGAGGTAGTCTCTAAAGCGTTTCCCGTTCTGTGAACCCATTGCAATTTCTTCATTGCTTTGATTGGTAAAGGCCAATAAAGAGAACAGACACAGTCCTGCGAGACTCCAGCAGACTTAAACAGAGTCTGTTATTCCAAAAATCTCTCTTGTACAAAGACAAGACAGAGAAGTAAGAGGAGCAGAAAATAAGGGGAATCAAGAGATGGGGAGAACATGAAAATTGCTTTGAAAGACTTGACACAGTATTTATGTTGCCCAGAGCAGTTCTACTGCTTTTTTTTTTATGTATTTTAACTCTGTTATCCATTGAGTAACAGCAATTTGGTGAGATGTTAGGAGGGAAACGAAATGCCCTTCAAATAAAGAGCTATTCAGAGCTCTATTTGGGGATGTTGCAGAACATTCTTTTCACTTTTGCTCATAGACTAAACATGAGCATGTTTGTTCAGATCTAGAGCACAGTTCACTCGCTGTTTCCTCATGTCATGTTGATCAAACCTTCATGTACATTACATTGCAGGGGAATGTTGTCCGTCCATGAGGCTGCCTACATGACGTGAAATATGCGATGAAAAGATACAGGGCTGCCATTGTTTTACATCAAACACCTAATGTTTCATAACTTAGACACCATTTTTTGAAGCCTGTACAATAATACGTAGGCTTAAAATATGACGCTGAGATGACACTCATCAAATTAATTAAGCGAATGAAAAAAATAAGAGGATAAAAATGAGGAAGTGACTTTTTAAAAGATCTGCTGTTCTCCGTATCTCCTGTCTGTGATTTGTGATAAATAAACAAATTTTACATACAGTTGTATGTAAAATTTGTTTATTTATCACAAATCACAGACAGGGATAAGAAAAAAAAAATCATCAGATGCAACTGATGCAAACTCCGTTCATGTGTTTCACAAATGCTGTAAGAATATAAAGCCTACATTCTATTTTAAAAGTAGCAGAGGAAATATAGGGAGCCAGTCCTAACTGCAATATGCTCTACAGCAGTTACGCTGACTCTACTGAATCACTTAGACCACAGAAAAGCATTTGCACAATGAGCCAAGGCGTGAAAGACATACCATACAGCAGTGGGGCCAATTCATTTTCAAAAGATGATTTGCCCAAGAGGCCTTTTACCAAACAGGCAAATCTTATGAAAGGGGCAAAGGTGAGACTCATATCTATCACAGCGGTAAGCTAGCAGCTAACTGCTACTGTGATCTTAAGTGGTTGTGTGAAGTAATATCTGGAGGTCAGGTGCTCACAAAAATATAAGGTTTTGAAAGTACCACTAATACTCTTCAGTAATTAGTCATTGTAAACAAAAACAAAAACCAAAAACAACAGCTGTGGACTATCATCACTTACCTCTGCCAGTTTGTATGGCACTATCAATCTCTCTCCAACAGTCACTGTCTTTCGAGTTGTCAGGGCCTCAAAGAGCATCTCTTCTTTGACCTATAACAAAGAGGGCAGAATTATTCAAAGCTCCATGGGGAAGACTATGTGTGATACAGTTCTGAGTTCTGATGTTCTTCCAATCTGAATTTACTTCATCAGCAAGTGTTCCTTTCTCAGCTCAAACATCTCTCAATGTGATTACACAGTCCATTTGTGCGTGCGCTTTCACAAAGACATGTCTTCTTCGCCTAACAGGGCTACAGTATTTAATTTCTTGGACTTAATTTCAGTTATTGACGTCGGATCGGTGGTGTGAGCTGTGTTGGTGTTGGGAGCACTCGTCTGTTCCGACACTTTGGACAGCCCTTTCAGCTCTGTTCAGACAGACAAGGTCTTAAAACAAAGGGGGGCACTCAAAATCATTACAGTATTGTCTTGAAAGTATCTCTGTGCTTAGAGACTGGAGTGCCATAAAAATGGACTGAGCAAAAACTTTATCCTGAGACATCAGGATTCAGCGATGTGTATATAATAAACACCTACCAATAGTGGAGGTTAACACATCAAAGAGAGTGTATGTTTCCAACTGCAGTAGTGTGGAAATAGCTAGGCTTGTCTTAGGGCCACAGGGGTTGTGGTTTTGACATTAATGTAGTGGCAACAAAGCCACTGATCTCACAGCTCTGTGGTTGTGACAGTGAGCAAATGGGCGGTGGCCATTCAGACCCAAGTGCATATCATGTGCATGCATCACATTCATGCACAAAAACATGCACAAAAACATACACAAGCACGCACACACATGCACGCACACACGCACGCACGCGTAAGCACACGCGCACCCAGGCACAGCACACCTCTTCTTTCCCCCAGGCCTAAGGAGAGACATGCTAACACATCAGTCCACACTGTCTCTCAGGGGGCCTCTTGAACGTGTGTGTTAAAAGGAGTGCTAATCTTGCTTCGGCTGGAGCGGTGGGTCATGAGAGGCTTGCTCTGTGTTGTCTGAACTGCCCTGTGTGTGTGTGTGTCTGCCCCTGTAATCTGTTTCCTGGTACAGCGCGGGGCCTCAAGGCCGATCATACAGGAACTGTGCCTCCATCCCTAAACGACACGCGCTCACTGACGGAGAGCTTACATCCATCTGGAGTGACTCTTACGATTCCACCTTATCCAAACGCTGATCCAAGCCGGGATCCGGTTCGCCAATCTCACATCCTGAACTGCTCCAGCATTCCAGGAAACGAAAACTGAGAAGCCTTACTTCAGGTCCTTCCTTTTAAAAAATATCTAGGGAATGCTAAAGTGTGTGTTGAATCAGCAGGAACTCCTACTCTGTTGTGGCTCAGAAACATGTGAAATGTGGACAGTGCTTTAATGAGCGGTGATCTTCAGGGGAGCAGATACTCTGTTTTTGTGTTTTAAAGGAAATGCATAAAACAAGCCAGGAAAATGACTTGTATTTTCCTCACATGATGTTTTAACTCTTGCAGAAATCTAAAACGTCTTACTATTCCTAATTCATGATTTATTCTTTAGAGTTTTGTTTTTGATATATTCACTCAGTTCCTCTCCACTATTGCTAATTCAACTACCAGCTAAGTAAAGGACCTTGCTGTGTATTTTCTGTATATTTGCTGTGCATAAAGAAAAAAAAAAAAAAAAGATATTTCAGCAGAATTGTTAGTATTGTAAAGCTCTCTCCGGTTGCATATGTAAGACATGGGCGTACACCTTCGAAGACTGATCTTATTCAAAAGCCCACTTCACTTCAGTCTAACATGTGGCACGTTGTGATCTAGCTCTGAGTGAGCAATGACTCATTCACACTGAAACCGTTCGCATATTCACAGTCACAAAGCCAAAAGCTTTAAGGTCAAACTGAATGACTGACTCACTGAAAAGAGCAGCTTTCTACGAGTGCACTTATTATCTCACTCTGCACGTGTGTGCGCGCGTGTGTGTGTGTGTGTGTCTTCATCACCATGAGGCCTCTACTGACAGCTCTCCATTAGCGTAGCAGCTTTAATCTTAACATTATGGATAGCCCTGAGACGGCTGAGGCATGGCTGCTCTTTTGCTGGTGATTCAGTGTGGCTTATGGCAGAGAGGTGTGTTTCTCTAAGCAACAGAGTGTGTTAGAGTGAGAGTTGCTTTACATGAAGGTGATGAGATTTCAGGCCACATTCCAAAACCGTGTGACCCAAGGGTGTGTTTGACCATAAGTACGTGCATGTGAAGTTGATGCTGGCGTAAAGAAAAGAATCTAACTGCTTCTAATCACATACCTCCAGTAACTCTGACACAGTGGGTAGCACCTCAGGATTGCAGATATCAATGGAGTCATCTCGGTATGTCTTCTTCTTGTATCTGATGTTCCCAAGATGAAGGATAGCTGACAGCAATGAAAAGATTCTGTATGTGGGAGAGAAACCAAAAGTTACAATGACTTCTTCACTGTAGCCTCGTTTGTGACGGCACAATGCCTCCAATACAGTACACAAGCAAAGCCACAATGTCAATAACCAATAAAATGATATTTTCCTCCACATTGGGAGAACAACATATGGGAACTCTGTAATTTTGAGTGGGTACTGGTGCATTTTTAAGCCTGTACATCTGTGTATGTGTAAGTATGCGCGTGTGTCTGCATATAAATATATATTCAGATATATCTGTCCAATATATGAAGCAAGGAAAAAGGCGGAATAATGTTTTTAAGACCAGGTTTTGGAGGGACTCACTGTTTGCGCGTCGCGGGCAGGAACCCCACCATTTCCATAGCCAGCTGCAACCGCTCAAAGTCATGTTTCAGATCCTCCCCTTCCACTGTGAAGCAATCCTGCTGGTTTCAACAACAACGGGAAAGGCGTCACCAGTATTTCAGGCAATTCAATTTCTATCACAACCCAGGTTCTTTCCATCGGCAGTTTTATGTTATGGGTTTATTGGGTACTACTCGCGGTGCTTAGAGGGTGCCCATTCACATGATGCTCTACTACTGCACCAAAAAATGGCTCGACATGCTACACGCTTTAACCACCAAAAATTATTAAGTTAATGTACACATCTCAAATAAGGACTTGAAGCTGATGGACTGGTTATGGCTAAAAGGCTGAATGGTAGCATGACGGAGCCCAGGATGAGTGACTCACACACCATGTCATTATGAAGTTTGGTCAAACAGGCTAGAGTTGCAGCATTTTTCTGGTTGAAAATAAGGGCTTGGTGAAATGTTTGCATCTGCATGTTCTGCCCATGCAGTGGAAAATTCAGAGAGCTGGTCTTTTACACACACACTCCATGGAAATTTGGCAAAGACACAAAGGCAATAAGAAAACAAATGATTTATGACTTAATTCATGCCGTATAATAACGGAACCGGAGAAGCAGGGGAGGGAAAGATGGGTGTTAAGTCTTGAATGGAGACACAAACTGTCAGCACAGGTACAGTTTACACTAAATTTATGTTTATATTAAAATCACCATTTACATCTGTCTACAAAGACCAACAAGCAACTCAATATCTCACAGTGTGAAGCCTCATGGCTCTGTGCCCAGAGTTCACAAAGTAAAAAGGCCAAAAGGTCACACTAATTTAACTCCTATCACCCAAGGTGTTGACATCTCTTAAAAGAGTTTGAGAGAAAAAAAAAAACCCATACAACATGTATTGGAGTGATTCAGGGTGCCAAATTAAAGATGTATCATCTTCGTTTATTTGATTCTTTAGCGAGTGTAAATGTTTTGCTGAGTGCAAAATAAATGAGGCAACTTGGGATTGCCAAGAATATCTTTATAAACCAGTCGCATGGTTTTGTTAATGGTTTGCACATGCTAACATTTTGACACATGAAAAAACACCAGGGCATGACTGAAGTTTACATTTTGCCTTAAAGTAAGCACTAGCACAGCACAGTTTGCTACAGAGTTAGCAGGCTAAAACTGCAGACTGCAGACAGAGAAAGAGAGAGAGAAAGAGAGAGAGAAAGAGAGAGAGAAAGAGAGAGAGAGAGAGAGAGAGAGAGGCCAGAAGCCATACTAGGCTCACTGCCATCCACAGGAGTTTGCTCCAGCTGGCAGGGAAACAGCTTCCTGCTCACAACAACATGGGCAAATTTATACACACATGTCCTCCCTTTAATGAGACAGTGTCTCCTTCATTGCCTCTCCTCAACAACTGATGCCATAATTATGGCATACCAGAGTCATGGAAAGTCAAACAGCTCTGAAACTCAATCAGCTTTTAAAGTACTGGTCCATCTTTATAGTTAAAACAAAATGTTGTCTTTTTGCTTTCCTTCCTTTCACATTTCCAGTGTAGGAAATGTAAAAAGGATAATTTCTCATGGTAAAATCTGTAAGTCTTTCAGAATCACTCTAGGCAAAGATGCAATATTTTTCTTGAGAATAATTCCACCAAAGCCCTTATTTTCACTGTTATATCAATCACACTTCATGCTGCCGCAAAGAAAATCACTGTGCCCTGTAATATTTGTCTCAAAACAAAGGCATTCTACCCGAGCAAGAATCACCTTGAGATAACTTACCATTTGACTGATGCCAAGCACACAATAACAAAATCATTCATTGTGTTTTTGTTACTGTATGTTGTCTTTACTGTGGTTCATTGGTGAATGCAACAATACCAGAAATGGAACAGAGAATATTAAACACAGACACAAAGCTCTTCTCAGCCACCAGAAACCCCATGACAAAAAAACAAAAAACAAAAACAAACAAAAAAAAACCTCTCACCAGGAACACCGTAGTCTTTTTGGTCATTGAATTTTTGTGTATCAATGTGTTATATAAAACTATTTCTAATCAAATAAAATCAATTTAGAGATGCTAATGTTACTTGGAGTAATTCCATTAACATTAAATGATAGCAAACAGTACATAGATTCTCTCTATGTGTGTGTTCCATGCCCCTCTTTACGTTCAGTCTACATTATATACCACCTTAGGTCAAAAGGTCAGACTGGCTGTGCACTCCACAGTAGTGGGAAGCAGTAGTGTGAGCTACAATAAAGCATTCTGACTACCATTAAGAGGGGTATGAGGAGAGAGGTATAAACACACACAGAAAGAGAGAGAGAAACAGAAAGAGAGAAGGGGTTCTATGTAGCTACTACAAGGCTATGTCAACATGTGTATATTTGCAACCAAAGAAACCCTCCCAGTGCAAATAAGAGCATGTTTGTACTGTTGCTTATCAGTCTCTCATTCAATCTCACAAAGTGTTTGCTGGTAGATAGACATCTGACCGAGATTCTCAGAGTTCACACAAGAAATGCTCGGAAAAATGAGTGACGCTTGCTTTGCAAAAGTCACGCACCCTGTGGATCAGGGGTGAGGACCAGACAAACACATTCTGGTCCATTCCACAAACTCTCACAATGACCAAATAAGACGTACAGGAAACAGACAGTGTCACACCAGAGCTAATACACACGCTGAGTGCACGGGAGTGGTTTCTGGAAGGGCAGAAACGCGTGAAGTGAGCGCTATGGAAAGGTTTTGTGAGGTAGCTAGTGATCCGTCCGTGCAGTGGCACACATAAATACTGACCGGTTCATTTTCATAGTAATTTTCCCAGAGCAGTCTGTGAGGTTTCTTTGTCATCTGGAAGTAAGGTAGATGAGGTTAGGCGACATTCAATACACATCTTACGCACGCACACACACACACACACATACAGACAAACACATGATTTTCTAGTAACACTTTCTGATTGGTATCCGAAAAGTCATGCTGTTAATGAAGGGGAAGACAAATAAAGGATTTGGCCACATGCTCAGGGCTCCTTCTATACACTTATACACACATATACATACACATACACATATACATACACACACATACACACACGTACACACATGCATGGGATAATGATATGGATCTCAGGTTTGATGACTAACGACAAGAACAGTTGAGGAAAAACATGCCCCAGCATATCTTTGCATACTATACACTGTATTCTGTCTAATTAGCATAATTTGATTTATGATATCCAAATTTTCAAAATAGCTTGCTTAAAACTCTGAGATATAAACATAACTTGGCACAGCATAGCTGGTGGGATTTTAAGCATAACTTGAGAAATGCTCTGAATTCTTGAAAAGCTCACAGGCATTCATTTGATACAGGAGGTGAGAAATAGTAACAGTATGATAGCATCGGAGAAGTATGGAAAGAATTCACACCTCCAAAACACTTTTCAAAATAGGGTTTTGGTTTCCCCAGTATGGTGGGCTATGGCATGCGTGTCTGTGGGATTGTTATTATTATTATTATTTTCACGACTGGGAGATTAAGAAAACCTTGAAGCCTTGAGCAACATTATTTTCCCCCGAGCCGAAAATTCCAGTGAGTATGTGAGAATATTTTGAGCACTGACAGCAGAGAGGGAGCATGGCAGAGTTCTTCTGAGTAAATATCTGTGAATAAAAAGAGAGCCTGTTGCATTCAGCTGAGGCCATAGACTGCCCTCTGTGTGTGCTGTGTCCTGAAAGCCTTGCCACTGACTTTCACATGCCAGTAAAGACTGAGAGTGTGTGTGTGTGTGTGAGAGTGTGTGTTTGACTAGACAAGTGGGGCTGTGAGGCTGAGCCCTGCTGCTTACCAAACTCCAGATATGTAACAGACATAAGAGTCCATTAAATGTCACTCTCCCTCCTTAACACACACACACACACACAGACATCAATACACACACAAAGGATGTTAATTCCTTGTCTGTATACACACACACACACACTGAACTGAATTGTTTGGCTTAATGTCTAACATATCCATGTACTATATACATTCTCTCTCTCAAACAGCATTCAGATTAATACAAGTGTGCTTGTGTTATGGAAATGAGGGTGTATGCTAAAAGCATAGTGCTGTTTTTTTGCTGGGGGATTAGTTTTGAAAGCGTCTCTGTAGGCAAGACCATGGGCTGGCTTAAAGGAGTGAACAATGGAATCTGTTTCCTCCGCACTCTGCTTTCCCTCCTTCCTGTTTGCTGGGTCTGAGGGAGTCTGTCTGTGGCCAGTTCAGGCCTCTCTAAGAGCAGACAACTGCGTACTGTGACACACATGCACACTCCCCACACACGTGCACCCACGCACACACACACACACACACACACACACATATGCACGCGCGCACACACACACACACACACACACACAGAGAACAGACATGCCGCTCTCTAAAAACATTACTCCTGCTCATCAGCAAACAGAATCTTTGGCAAACCCACACAAAAGTATGAAAAGGGAGTGGTTTGGTTATGATTGTTGACACTGGCCCTTTTAAACAGCTCTGCTATTCTTCAGATCTCACAATGGGACTGAATGCTGTTAGTCAGTAAGCAGTAAAGCCAGGCAAGGGGCCCACCTGATTGAGGTAATGGTACTCTTCAGGCTTTTTGAGGTGAAACGCCATCCTCTCCTCCTCACTTGCTCCTGCCAGCAGGTAGTAAAAGACATGGTAGTTCCTGGAAGACAGTTAGTCTAATATCAGATGCAGCATAACCATAAGACCGTGTGAGCTAAAACTCAAATAAATTACAGTTTAAAAAAAAAAAAAAAAAAAATCACTCAGGGAGCGAGTGTGTTGAGCCTGTCGCTGTTCTGCAATAAAATTGTGCTGTGGTCAAAGGTCACAGAGGGGCTACAGCTGGTGGGACCCCCCTCTCACAGCAGTGGGAGCCCGAAGTCAGCAATCCATCTCAATAAGAGGCCAACAGAGTAACCCACTGGGCCTCCCTATACAAGCCTAACCCCCCCCCACATCACAACACCAGCACTGTCAGCCCCACTCAGCAACAGGCTTACAGCATGCAGGCCAACCAGCCCAACACAGAGAATCACAAAGAGATTTTTCAAGAAAACACAAAGACTAGAATAAACAGGCATGCATGAACAAGTAATACAGAATGATGAGAACAAAATGAAAAATTTATAATGCAGAGCAATATTTTATTAAAAAAAAATTAAATATCTTCCAAAGTAATGAAATACGGCTTAAAGATATTTCAGATGATAAGCTTTTATAGTGACCCAGTTAATGATAATGTTACATTTCATTATGAGATGAAACTTGAGAACGTTCTCTGCATGAACAGGTGAAAACCTGTGTTGGTGAAGAAAAGACAAAAGGAAGAGAGTTTTCCAGAACTCTTGTCTTCTTATCAGAGTGGACATCACTGTCAGTTCAGATACACAATCGTAGGTTTATATAAATTCCCAGACATGTAACTTAGTCTGGGAGGATCCAACAAGTGTCGGCTCAAATTTGATACTAACGCATGACTGTTGTCCCCCCCCCCGCCCCGTCATCAAAATGAAACATACACCATTAGGAAATTACGGTCTGGCATGTGAGAATGGTTGCGTCCTTCAGAAACTCTCAGATTCGGAATGCTCCTTAAACCAGTGAGATCAGTGGTCTCCAGAATGACGGTCTGTTTGCATGGGGGTAGACCCATTTAGGTGTGACTAGATGACTGTTACATCTTTGCGCTTGACGACTGCACTAATAACAGTAAATACTGGGTGGTAAAAATCATTCCCATATGCTCTCCTAAAGACACAACGCTCCATTCACTCACTTTCCCGCCACTAAGCCAGTAACTACTGACCACTGATAACTTGTGTCTGTTTAATGATGAGGCAAGTACATAGCTCTTACACAAGCCATACAAATGTGCCATATACCTAAATATTAATCAGAGAAACGCTCTGTGACTGATATTTTTCTGACTTGCAGTGTGAAAAATTCAGAACAAAAAGGACGGTTTATATACAGAAATACTCTTACCGTTCGTTATGCTCCTGGTAGACAAGCCTTGACTTCTCCAGGAGGTATTTCTCAACATATGCTCTAAAATGAAAGTGCAAACAGTCAAAGTGTTTGCTATTCAAGTATCCCAAAGTTTGTAAATTGTTCAAAATTAGAACTAAATACAGTAATAGCATTGTGTTGAACAGTGATGTGAGGACAGGCTTACCCCCTGACTGTGCCACTCTCTTGATAGTTCACTTGGATGAACTTGCCAAAACGACTGGAGTTATTATTGTGAGCAGTCTTTGCATTTCCAAAGGCCTGAGAATAAAAGAAGAAGAAGAAAAAGGTCAGTGATGAGATTAGATATGGGAGAAGGCATGGAGCAAGGATCAGGGGTCATATATATACTATAATGGAAGTTGTTGAGTGATTTACTGGCTGTTCTCTGGAGCTGCAGACACGTTCTAGGCATAAACCAAAATAATTACAACTGCATGCGATAAGCACAACGCACAGGGCAAATGGTGTTTTTCCAAAGAGCAGGCGCAGAACAGGACTTTGTTCAGTGTACCATCAGACTATACAGTTGCTCAACCAAATTTCATCACACATAATCATAAGGGAGGGCGACATCTCAAAAGAAGAAACAAACTCATTTCAACAGAAGTACGCTCTGTGCCACTTCAGAGATAGAGGTTTTTTTTTGTCCTTCCCACTCCTATAAACATTTGAGCTATTCAGTTTCTAAATGATTGAAAGCCATCACATTCTTATGGAATGTGATAGTCTACCCTTTCACAATCTACTGTACAGCGCAACAGATAATGAGCTGCCTGCCATGTGAGCACGTTTGCGAATGGAAACACACAGAGGAAAAACATTTCCCAGTTAAACTATTTTCTGATGGCTGATTTCTTAGGGTTAAATGTTAATGTATGTTCACCTTCACTATGTTTTTCTGAGACAGATTGGTCCAAAGAGACAAACAGGAGCTTAGAGGTGAAAAAAAAAAAGTGTAAAGTTGAGGAAAAGCGCATGTGTCATAAGTGTTTTAATAGGAGTCCATTATTTCCCCACTGCCCTGTTTGTGTTGAATGCTTGCCTGAAGGAAAGTAGTTATATAGCATGTATGAACCCCACAGTTATTTGTAGCTGCACCGCAAGTAAACAAATTCCACTGTGAACCACTCTGAGCTGCCCCTGTCCGTCTGGAGAGGGGAGAGAAAACACGCTGGTTCATTCCCTGTCCTCTCAACACCCAGTCACTGAGTTAGAATGTACCGTGCCACGGATCAATCAAATGAGCCCAGACACACAGGCCAGCACATATACACCCAAAAGAAATCTAGTCTGGCACCATCAGTACACACCACCCTGTTCTGACTCATACACAGTCTGGCTAATTGGTGAGCTAAGGACACACTGCTCCACCAGAGAGGGTTGGGTCGTATCGCCACGGTACCAGCCAGCAGCCATTATCTCACACTGTCTAATACTCATGTCACACCTAGCAGGTTTTGCTAACAATATCATCATCACTGCGTGGATTTCCAAACAATACCCTAATCAGAATGACTACAGCGCACAATGAGTGTCAGGTGTCGGTCTCAAAGGAGATCTGCACATGCTTCGCATAATGTGCAACCCTGAAAACAGACCAGAGATGTTACATAGCCTTTAGATGGCACATTTATGGGATGGGATTTGAGGAATTTATTCCAAGTAGTCTCCTCCAGAATGAACTGGCCAGTCAGTTCAGCTCCAGGAAGACAGGTCAGATAAGGACAGCCAATCATGTGTCGAGGTGTCACCTCAGCACTTCCTCCAGAGTCTCGGTTCAACGCAGCATTTCCTGTCCATCCATGCAGCCGAACTCCAAGATTCCAATATTCCCCATTCAATTTGAGGGAGGCAATGTAAGGACATATTCTGCAGGCTAGACAGACAAAGGAACATTCCAGGTACTGCTTGAACTGCTTGCCATACAGCATTCCTTTTTGTTGTGGTAGGAAATTTGAGCTAAATGCAGCCTTAAAATGAACCATGATTTATGTATTGTTTAAGTACAGACAACCACCTGGAATTTGTAAAATCATCCATAGTTTAAATGGACACTTTTAGAGTGAGCAACACATGTAAGCAGTCCAACCTTGGCTCGCTCCATATCTCCAACAGTAAATCTTATTCTGCTGCTATCAGTAGAGTAGCCCTAGCAGTTGTCCAGAGTCCAAAGTGAAGCCTTGTCCCAAGGCAGCAAATGGTGAGTAAGTACGCAAACCGTTATTTACAGAAAAAGGCCGGGGTGGGATGGGGTGTGGCAGGGACAACTGCCGAGCACATGAACTGTGTGATATCAAAAGCAGCAATGTGAAGTTCATAACTTTTCCCCGACGCAGGACATGAGGGAATGTTTAGCAAACATTTTTGGAGGAGCCCCAAAGAGGCAGTGCAGTATGATGAGAGCAGTATGAGATCGCTCTAAGGGTCCCAGGGCTGTGGCGTTGAAACAATCACAGCATTACACCACTCTCACACACACACACACACACACACACACGGCACACACGTAGCGACCTGCTGTGAGCACATGCCACGTGGCCTAATTGACTTCAACAGGTAAATATTATCTCTTGGCTCGAGACCCTGGGAAGGAAAGATCTTATCAAAACAGTGCCAGTGTGCTCAGCTCCTAATCCTCACCATGTGTGTTGGTGCGGCGTGTCAGTCAGAGCAGAGCTACGGTCGTTGGCATACTCTTTCACAGCCTGGGTACAGGGCCTCGGGACACAGGTCTACATGGTCAGAGCCATACTCATCCACTCTGATCTCAGCAACACAGTCAGATGCACAGATGGCCCTAAACGGAGCAGCCCGGCAAAGACACGTCACAGCCTGTACTGTCTCACTGGGTTCAGTCTGCCTCTCCTCTCTTCAGCAATGGCCTTGAGTTCAAAGCTGCTATCGCTATGCTTTGTCATATTTTTTTCACAGCGGAATAAAGTGATACTGAAACAAAATCAAAAAAGATAAAAAGAAATATGGAAATGATCTATCTGTTCCAGTGTTGGACTGAAAATAACCACTCTGGGACTGTTTATTAAACAAAGCTTATAAAAAAAAAAAAAAAAAAAGACTATTGACTACACATTCAAGGCCAGGACAAGAGTCAAACAACTTAACTTTCAGCATAATGGTTTTATTACCCCTTTGAAAATCTGCCTCTGTCATTATGGCTTTCTGCTCTCCAGTCCTTGCATGTCTGAACTTCTGCATCCACCCTCACTCGTATAATAGGTCATGAACACTGCAGCTGAACAGTAAAAAAAATAGAAATAATAATGTCTAGAGTGCAAAGGCTATTTTACCCATTCCACTTCCTCATACATGACATTTCTATACACTGCTACTTAAAGCAGTACACTTTTTTCATATGTTAAGAGCTCACAAAACTCCAGGTAACAACAGGGCTGTCCTGAGCAGTGAATAGCGTATAATCAGATTAAGTAACAAGATTTTCTGACATATGCGGCAGCATTCCACCATAATCCCTCAGCATGGTGTTCTGTCAGAGTAACAGGTTATATTGTTGTACGTGAAGATTCATTTTCATAATTGAATAATTTCATAGTATATTAGTCATAATAGAATTAGTTTTATGCGTGTGTTTTTGTTTTTTTTCTTAATCACACTTTATAAGAAAAATGCCACATATACAGCAAGGCTTTTTTTCCTAAGCAGGTTCCTAAAAAATCTAAAGGAAATGCAAACCAACACTCCCCAGCTTTGTTGCTTTCTTGAGTGTCTGTCACTTGTCATAACGTATTAACAGGCTCAGCCAAGGTGACTTGCCTGATCATTTGCTGTACAGTTTCTGTCACATCTCAGGACATCCAGGTCAGTGAGAAGGCCTGAAGGTCTGTAAATCTGCCAAGCACTCATCACTACACTGCCAGTCTACAGACTTTAAACCCTGACTGTAACACAACCAAAAACCTACAACCTTCCAACATTACATTTTTTAACACCTAGTTGGAAACATTTGGGGATAAAAAACTAGAAATGTGTTTTATGCTGGGTAGAGAATTATGCCATCTGTCTTTTCATAATAAAGAAAATAAGTCAAGTTTATGGAAATAGGAATCGTATGGCTCGCCTAAAACACATCCTTTGCCAGACATAATTCATCATCCTTCACCAGACTTGATTTATCGGGTCCCAAAGTCCAGAGCCACATAATAGAAGCAAAGAGTGACAAACAGTCTTCTTAAGCACGCTTTGCCTGGTGAAGTACAGGCCTTCTATGTGAAACAGTATGAGAACAGCTCTGTTCACAGCACATGTATGACAATGAGTACTCAGAAAGAGCTTGACTCTCACAGGCCTGGCTGCAACATGGAAAAGAGGCTTTGTAGCGATGAGAGCATATGCACAGAGTAGACAGCTTCAGATGCAAGCAAAGCACAAACTGCATCCATGTCTGCCACGTAATTAAACAAATAAACAAAAAAAAAAAGGCTTCCAGCTTAGCTACAACCTCTGGATGCAATTAAAATCTCCACCCAACGTAAAATGCTACACATCTGACACTGGCCAGCACTAACTATTTATGTGAAGCTTTTTGCACGCAAATGCATCTATGACCAAATTAGTCATATGCTCACACTGACCAGATGGGTAGGAAACTATGGCTTGAAACTATTTATGATCTGCATGTTATTCAAAAGAACAGAAATACTCCATTATACCATCACTGAGCAAATCAAAGGAGTTTGCATGTTCTCCCCGTGTCTGTGTGGCTTTCCTCCGGTAGCTCCGGTTTCCTCCCACAGTCCGAAGACATGCAGGTTAGGTGAATTGGAGACACTAAATTGCCCCTAGGTATGAATGTGTGTGTGAGTGTGTTTGTCTGTGTGTCTGCCCTGCGATGGACTGGCGACCTGTCCAGGGTGTTTCCCCGTCTTTCGCCCTATGAGTGCTGGGATAGGCTCCAACCCCCCCCCGCGACCCTAATCAGGACAAGCGGCTTAGATAGTGAGTGAGTGAGTGAGCAAATCAAATGGCCAAAGGCGAACAATCAAACGCTTCAGTGAGTGAACACAGAACCCCATTGTCTAATTATCTCAGTTCTGAGCATTAGGTCTGATGAGGTAAGAGCTGTATGGCCAGTTCCCAAAAACTCTATCACTCACAGTCCTGGATCTCAAATATGAGAGAAGTAAAAATAAACCCAGGATATAACTTTACCCATGTGTAATATACAGCAATGCTACAAGTCAGCACGTACATCATTACTCAACAAAAGAAAAGTAACTGATACTTCAATCTACATGTGATTCTAATCAGGAGTAATGTCACCTTTGGTTTTGAATGTGTGAAAAAGAAAGAAATACTAGGACCGGGAGAGGCAGTACAGATTTGTGCTTGAGGGCACTTGCTTGAAGACTGTATCAGTCAAGTTCTAACTATAGCTGTTAGCAGTGGTACCTCCATACGATTAGTCATGGATCTGATATGAAAGTCCATCTTCATGAAACTAATGGACAGGGTCCTTTATTCACAAAACGGATATCAGAGGCATCTTTCATTTAATATAAGCCTTTAGGTATTAAGCAGACAGAGTGGAAAACAGGGACATTCCATTACATGTGGCCTTCAGAAGAGAGAGCATAAGCATCCAAGATGATGAAAGAAAACTAGCAGAAAGGAATAAACAGTTAAATACTGAGGTTTGATGAGTTTTGATTATGTTTTGAGCTTCTCGTGTGGAATAGGATTTGCAGAATCCAAAGATCCAGGCCAGTGAAAGGTTCTAGTGGAGGTCAAATTTCAGACATTACATACAACAACCTTGTCACCAAGCCCGCATTCACAAGCCCACATATGATGACACGTTCCACCACGGCAACAAAGTGTTCAGTGCTTTACACTGTGTGTGTGTGTGTGTGTGTGTGTGTGTGTGTGGCGGAAATCAGCCTGTGAAAACAGAGAGGACCAGGCAATGTTAGGCCTCCATACAGAAGGACAGTGTGCAGTGTGGTGCATCAATTACAATTACAATTTTATTTCCTTTGGCAGACACTCCCATCCAGAGTGACTTGAAAGAAATGCATTCAAATCGAGTGGGATCACTGAACATGATAGCATTACAGAAGTTTTCCTCTTCCTTTGTAAGATGAGATAAACGCCACAAACCATCTCTTATCTGCACTAATTTCATTCAGTGAATGTTTTAAGGATGGAGTGCTTTCTTTCGTTTGTGAATCACTCCTGGGACGTGCTCAGTCTCCACTGATCTTTAGTCAAGCATGTCATTCTCCAGTGCCCATGCATACTTTCTATTCCTCA
Organism: Chanos chanos; assembly: GCF_902362185.1. Taxonomy (NCBI): domain Eukaryota; kingdom Metazoa; phylum Chordata; class Actinopteri; order Gonorynchiformes; family Chanidae; genus Chanos; species Chanos chanos. The sequence continues at coordinate 21,104,425 of NC_044496.1, forward strand.
CCCTGCCTCTTAGTCATTCTCTTACTAAGTGATATTCACTGAATTACACATACTCACTCATTCACATGCACGAACCCACACACACAAACACACACACCACCCACACCCATACACACACAAACACACTTCCTTCAAATTTCACTTTCTATTACAAGCTCTAAACATGTTGCACAATTACATTACCCTTTCCTGCTATGAGGCTGGAGGTAGGATTCCATACCAAGGTTTCACTGAGCTGATCTTATGACTACAGTGTAAAATCCTACCATGCAGCCAGTCATAACCACCATGGTCAACAGCTTGGGATGCCGCACAATTACAGCTGTTGACTTCAGCACTTCACATCTTTGGTCAAAATTCAACTTTTTAAACAGTCTATGAAAATTGTAGAAGCAATCTATGTCGCCTTCAGGGGAAGAATGTAAAGACATCTCTCTCACACTTTCTTGAAAATATATCTTTACATTTAAACAAGTCTACTCCATAATCCTTGCCTGTGGCAAGGAGAATCAATCTTGTAAGCCCAAGTCAGTCAACTAAGGAATGTAATTAATAAATCTTGTACAAAAAAAAAAAAAAAAAAAAAGAGGTGCACTGGTGTTCTCTAAAATGAACAAAGAGCTCATTACATGTCTACTGCAGACATTTTGACATCCATCATATCTACAGCTATTTTTCATCTCTTCTACAGCAAAGATATCCACAAATACCATACGCCATGTATGCAAGTTCTCAATACTAAGCTTAGGCCTACATAGTTTGATTTGTGAAAAGGGGGACCATTCAGAGCCACCCTTTCTTGAAATATCTATCTCACCTCAGGCTTGTGATTCATTACAAGTTGAAATGCTTAATGCAGAAAAAGCTGAGGTTGCAAGGAAAAAATCCTTTCAAAGCAGGGAAAAGGGAAGATCTGACTGACGTTTAATTGAAGGTTCACCTTCAATCATTTGTGAAGTTCTTCCAGAAGGGCTAAATTCCCTGCGAGTCTTTCTTGTTGAACAGAGTGCATGTTTACCATTCTTCTTGTACATTCACTGAGATGATGCTTTACGGGGGTGTAGAACATAAAGAATCTAAAATTAGATCTGCTGATGGCTGGGTTGGGCTGTGTGGTCACCAGCAGTGCTGCTGCAAGGCACAGTGTCAACTGAGCAGTCAGGAGAGAGGTGCAGAACAATCCCTCAATCAGCATCCTCCAGTTCCACCCAACAAAACCAGAAAGTGCTGATCCACTTGTGCTGCATTTTACTGAACTGTGCAAGCTGCAAAGCACGACTCCCTGTGTCCCTGTGTCGCTTCCACTACTGACATTTAGTGTTCTCAGTCAGAGTAAGGCCTGAGTTAAACTGTCATCTAAAACACACACACACACACACACACACACACATATAAATATATATATAAGTCCTGTGGTATAACATCTACACAGTATACTATACTGACTCCAACACTGCCCAATCATTTCAAGAAGGCATCATTACTTCTACTCTCATTCAGGCATGTGATGAGGGGAAAAAAAGTCACAAAACCAGAATTAGATACCCTTTAAGCTGTAAGACTGAACTTTTGACTCGTGTTATGTAAGACTGTTTGGTTTGTTAAGTGAGAGAAGGGAGCTTTTCATGAGTACTGTCCATCACGCACAAATGATCTCCTTTAACTTAAACATCCTCTTTTGATCCAATGTGACCGTCAACCAAAAAAAAGAAATAATGATAAATGCAGAGAGACATGAATTATGTACAAAAATGCGCGTTACACAGACTCCATTTTTTTGTGTTTTTGGTCATAGAGTCCCAGTGCATTCCTTTGCAAACAAAGGCATAGTGTTTCCTCAAGGCAGTGTAAGTGGAGCAAGCTTTAGGGCTACTATTGGCTCCAGAAGTCAGAAGAAAACCTGTTTTTCAGAGTACACTGCTAAGGGAGTTGGATCGAATGATATTTCCACGAAATGGCAGATGTTAGCTTTGCTTATTAGGAACAATGGGTAGAATACAATCCAAAGGGAAGAAAATAAAATTTGTTTTGAGTACCTCTTGGTGTGCTAAATGACGTTATTTAAATGATTCACAAAGAATGAGCTGTTTGCCGAGCATAAGCGACGACACAAAAAACAAATAAAATAAGAAATTCTATGAGTCAAATGCACACTGTATAAAAAGCACATTTTAGGTTGATATTGTTGCTAATACAACTTATCTGTGAATGAGAATGGGGTCATAGCACAAATGCTTCAAGGTTCACATCTGAGAGGTTTTTAGACTTTTATCATCTTTATAATTCTGTCTCTTTTCTCTGGCCTTCTCTCTGTCGATATCCTTCCCTTTCAATCTCTATTACAACCACATACAAGTCACTTTAGTATTCCAAGCCAGAGGGATGGTCACAGCATTATGAAACCGCACTCCGCTAATGGACCAATATTCCATTCTTTATTGACAGCACATTCTGAAACAGCTGCACGTAATGCTGGCTTCATAAAACCAATATCAAACACCACAAAACTCACATCATTTCAGCTCACATGGAGCACTGATTAAGTTCGGCGATTGGTCACTAACTGCTACCTGACCTTAAAAAAAAAAAAAAAAAATCAAGTAAGAATGATAAATGAGAAAGTCTACTCATGTAATGCTTTAAACACTGGCCTATGCAGCAGTCCTGATTTAGTCTCCCCCTACGAGATACCAGAGCTGCGCAGCTGCCGGGCAGCTGTTGCATCAGAGCAGTCCAGTCTAAGATGAGTTGAGTTTGAGGGAAACCTGCATACTCTGTGCCCACTCATGCATGGAGGTTACCTCAACACAGTAGCCACCATGCACTCCAGAAGGAAGCGAAACTCCAGATCCAGTAGCTGTATTCATACAGAAGGAGTCATAAAGAGCAGTGAAGAATGAAGCCCATTTAGATGAATCATTGATCCAAAACCAAGCAGAGGCCTCTCCCTACTGCTAACAAGCATAGCAGCATTCACACTGTGATCTGGCCATTCCTTCCAGTCACCCACCAGCCTGACCAACCCACAGAGAACAAAAGCTCATTGTGTAGCTTTATGACCCTATCTAACCAACACTATTCTTCTTCAAGCTGCGCATCAGATAACAACCTTCTGAAAATTGAAAATTATGTGAACTGGAATAATGTTGTATGAAACTACATTTCATTTAGATGCTTCTTAAATCTATGCGACACTCTGAGTAAAAATGAGCCAGAGAACTTTCCACAAGGGCTTTCATTAATAAAAAAGGTTCCCTATTTTACATGGCAAAATCAGTTGAGATCATCAGTTCATACATAAGGCGAACCATCACAAAGAATCAACTAGAATCAATATTCCAGACCATTTTTTTTCCCCATAAAAAATGGTGAGGTAGTTTGTGCTTTAGCATATAGGTCAACACAGGAACAACTCAGAGTCACAGGGCATTCTTGTGACTGAGTCCACAGTATGTTAGATTTCTGCTGTCGTTTATTGCTGCACACATGGGGGACATAACCTTGCCCCTGGTAAGAATCGCACTTTTCCACATGCTGCACTCTGTTCTTATTGATTACAATGCTGGCCAACAGTGAGCAGCAATCCATGCTCACACACTGTTGCACATGATGATCTGTGGTAGGTACTGAAATGGTACGACAAAAACTTAGATGTTATCTGCACTGGTTTTCGTGAAAAACATCTTACAGCTTGTCTTTACACAGTCAAATAGTTTCAGAATGACGTAGAGAAACTGCCTTGTTCAAAATGAAAATGAAAACAGTAAGACTAAACAGTCCAGTCCTCTTCCCGTCCAGTCTTAGACCACCAAACTGCTGCATCACCAAACCCTCAATTTCAGAATCACTCTGAAACATTTCCATAAAAACTTGCAGGCTCCTAAGCTTTTGATGCTAGGAGGTGTGTGTGTGTGTGTCTGGGTGTGAGTATGTATGTATTCGTGTGTGTGCGGGAATATGTATGTATGTGTCTGTGTGTGTGTGTGTGTGTGTGTGTGTGTGTATGTGTGTGCGCGTGTACGCATGTGCACGTGTGGTTGAAGCTCTGCTACAGTCTTGGAGAAGCACTGTCTAAGAGCAGGGTGTGAGGCTGGCAGAGAGCCAGAGTAGGCCTAATCCCACTGAACCCATCACACACTGCACAGCTCTTTGTTTCAACCTCTGGCAGCCGCAACTCCACGTAGACTATGACACTGTTGCAAGAGGGGGTAGGGGAGGCTGGCAGCTGACAGTGGCTAATCAGTTTACAGCTTAGTGGCTCTTCTGAATCATGTGGAGGGTGCCCGATGATGTCACAGGAGCAGGAAATCAGAGAGGTTAAAGGTCATGATGATGATGGAAGAGACCTATTCCACAATCTCACTTCACACAACAAGACACAGTATCATGGGTAACTGGCATGCAATGCGACATTTTTCTTCTGCTTAGCATTAGAGCGTGGAGGAATTCTTGTCAGACAGGTTTTTCACGATTCTTTTACAGTCAGTAGCTCAATCTCATTACGGCCACACAGTATCTCAGTACACTGGGATAAATTAGTGTTGAACGGTCAATGTTTGGCATAAACTAAGTAAATGTGTTCTGTGATCTCTGGACAAACAAAGAAATCCCCACATGAACAAGAGCTTTGTCAATACAAGCCGCCAAACTGTAGCAGGCTTTGTCAATCATGGTTATGCTTAAAACTGACAAAGCAACTTTCTTTGTTACTTGAAGAGACATATCAGATTACATATAGCCATCAACAGTAACAGTCAAAGACTGGATAAAATTCTGAACAGTTGAAGAAAGTCAGGAATCACATGGTCTACCAGCGATAGAAATTTCCTTTACTAAGAGTAACTACACATATACTGGACTATCTCAGAATTGTCATTTTCTCTAGCAGCTGGAAAACAACATTCCACTCCCACCTTGTTTGGGTGTGTTTGTGAAACTGTTTACTATGTCCGTCTGGGTGTCAACATATGTATTAAAATGTACGGCACAAATTGCTCATCTATTAGTCAGCAGCAGCACATGGTAGTCTCAGTCTGAGAGCAGGCAGAAATAACTCTTTGTCAGATAGAGAGCCAGCCATTCTGAACCAGTGGGCCACTCTGAGAAGCCCTGTCAACGGAGCCACCGAGGGTCTGCACGGCTCCCAAGTGAAGGCAGGAAGAGGAAGGAGAGGCCAGACATGGGCGGAAGCTGAGGAAATGCAGGCGGCGGGGAGAGGAGCTTCCCAGTCCCAGCCTGGAATGTAGGACAGCCCCAAAACGAGAGCAAGGGAGGAAAACACACTTCAAAATATGGAGGTTTCCCAGCTTACTCTCTGTTCAGTACAGATGAGAGTTATCAAAGCAAGGACACAGAACAGGGGAGGATGCAATGTTCAGAGATCTTTAAGAATACTTTTTTTGTGGATCAAAAAACAACTGTTGAGGACAGTTTAATGACTAGACCCAAAAGCTTTTATCTGAGAACAGTTGATTAAGAACATTTTATTTGATGAAGCCCATTAGTAGCATTGTCTCAAATACGTTCAGATTAGCTTTTCAATTTTGTTTTTCATTTGACACAGCACTACAAGACAAAACTAACATCTCCATGTTCATGCAGCCAAGATTTGGATCTGCGCAGAGAAACAGAACCTCTCCTGTAGGACTGGGCAAAGGCAGAGGAACGACTCTGGACGAACTGAGAGCCAAAAGAGGTTCTTGACCAACAACAGTAACACAAGCCCTCCTTATTACATGTATTTGATGGGTCTGGAGTCTTCCTAAAGAAACAGAGTGATGCTATTGATAATTATTATTGTAGATCAGGCCATGTTGATTAGAGCAGAGTAGGCCTCTCTTTTCCCACAGTCACGTTAGCAGGAATCCTGACAAAGCAAACGCTAAGGTCTCTCTCATGCACCATGGGGCCTGGATGGTGTTACAGACAGACAGAGACACTGTGGAGCATACAGAGCTGGCAGAATGCTGGGATGAGTAACAGCCCTTCTCAAAAAGACACAGTCCCTGAAATGGAGAGAATATGATCTTATGATTTGAAGGGATTGTAGAGATTTGTCTCCAGTGTTGAGACATGAGGGATTTCTGATTAAATATAACAGTACAAAAATAACAACTTGATAATGTTGCAGTGAAGTGATTCAAACTGGGACTACATCTAAGTGAAGAAATTCCCCCGAACTGAAATTCTTGGCATTTGTGAGAATTCATTGAAATCATTTCCGTAGATGGAAATGTCTCACTCACATTTCATTAACAGTGGTGACCACAGGACTACAGCAGTGTTTATGGGGAAGCAGAGTGGGAGAGTCAGTGGGGCAGAGTTCATCTCCCATGTGTTCTTTCTCCTCATGCTCTGCTACTGGTCTCTCAGCCCATGGGTAAGGCCGGTTATGCTGTCAGTCCACTGTAGGCAGCTAGTCCTTTCATACAAACACACACAGACACACAGATGCAGATACAGACGCAGATACAGACACAGACACAGATGCGGTTACAGGAGCAGACACAGACGTAGACGTAGACGAAGACACAGACGCAGACGCAGACACAGATGCAGACGCGGGCACAGACACAGACACACGCACATACGCATGCATGAATGCACACACAAGCTCATATCAGTCCCTTTGTGTATTTGGTAAGTTCGTGTACAAAAGCATATCTCCATGCCAAACATCTGTATAGTGTTCATTCCTAAATTCAAAGAACGTAATGCCTTTTCATGGTTCATAACAACTTGTGAAACCACATGACTCTGCCTTATCAGCTATAGTCTAATGTTTTCAATGAGACTTCAACTATGATACAGAATTGTGCATGTCACATGTTCCCATTTTGATAAGTAGTGTATTTGCTTTATCACGCTAAGCTTCAGGGGGTGGATGAGAAAACCAGCTGGATCATGGCCATCTAGGTAGGCTATCTCTCCTGTCTGCAGGAGCTTACTTACTTTCCTCTTTTCTTCAACAGCTCAGTACAGTTTACTTTGGAACAAATCCCATCCATAATCCAGCCTCACTATTCACCAGGCACAACCCTGTTCTCCACTCACAGCCTACATTCCTGTGAAGTGGGTAGCTGTTAGTCCTTTGGCAACTCATCTAGATAGCTCTTACAATGTATCCTGTGGAGAAATAGCAGGTTTGACGCAAACAGAGCTTTGCAAAGGATTTTATTGGCAAAATGTAACATCTCCCTATGTGCGATGTGTAGTTCTTTGTTAAAGCTCCTGTTGCATGCTGGGAAAGTGAGAGAACAGGTGGTCATAGCAGCAGCACACCCTGCACAAGTCACATGAGCAGAATTAGCTGGCTAAAGGCAGGGCCACTGACTTCAGGAAAAGACACCACCTGTGGCAGTGAGAAAGGAGGCCAATCTGATTAGCTCACTTTACAACCCCTGACTGACTGTTTATTGCATTTATTGACGGTGTATCTAAACACACAGATACGAAGCCATAGGCTCATGGAAGATCCAAGGACAAAACCTTGATGCATTTATTATTTTAAGCAGTACTTCACTTGATCCGGACACCACCTTTCTGCTGATATCACCAACCCACAAAATAACTTTCAAAACAAAATAGCAATGGTTTATCAGGACCCGAAAGACATGAGCACAACCGAAACAATTAGCTCAAAAGTCAAGTTTTGAAACAGCATAAATAAACTTAAAATTTACATATATGCCCACAAATTTTTATACATACATACATACATACATACATACATACATACATACATATATATATATATATATATATATATATATATATATATATATATATATATATATATATATATATACATACATACATACATATATATACATACATATATATATATATATATATATATATATATATATATATATATATATATATATATATATATATATATATATATATATATATATATATGTAATGTCCACATCACAATATCACATTAAGAATGTTTTTTACACCAGCACTCCTCACAGCAAATAGTAAACAGTTCTGTTTCAGACACTGAAAATATAGCTTTAAAAGTTACTCAGGGCAGAAGGAGTACCCAGACGCTCAAGACACCACAACAACATCTCTTCTAAGCGATTGTTGTGGACAGTTCAAAAGTCATTTACTATACCACAGGCGACATTCCACAGTGACACATGCTTTATTCTTAGCACAGTGGTGACACTGGGCTACTTCCAGGCTGAGCATCATTATGCAGTTCAAAGAGCCAAATGCCAAAGTTACACATCCTGACTTTGGACAGGAGCGACAGGCTATAGCAGCATATCTGCAAAGTTTCACAATAGCAGTTCTGTAAGTTTTAATATATTGTCGCTTAATATATTGTTTGTGTCTGCTCACTGGAAACATTTAGTAAGATCTTTAAACAATAAAAGAACTGCTCTTGTTTGTCAATGTCAAACCAAGAACAATAATCTTAGTAACGCTGCAGTCGCAATTACTCTAATGAATCCAATTTAGCATAGCCTTTGTCTGTGTCCTGAGTCTCTTCAAGAGGAGACACAGAGTGGAAAAGAGCAATGCACCAATGCCAAGCCTTCAGCTGTAAACTGAGCTGCCATGAGTGAGCAGAAAGTAAACATGTAACCCATATGCTCAAGGGACACTGCAAATCTCTGCACTAAGAAAAAATTACGTGATTTACTGAATTAGCTGAGAATAACAAGGCCCACTGATGAATCAGTCTGTCAATTCTCTTCATTTATTATGTTCTGTTAGCATGTAAAGATGGGCTGAAATGGGGTGTGAGGGGGTGCGTATTTGATATAGATGTGGCCAGATGGGTGAGTGAGCACAGCACTGGGGCACATCCTCAGCCGTAAGGTCAGGGACCAGCTCCAGGCCATAGGGAAGAGCAGAAACACCATCTGGGGTCACTATCATGTCCCAAACAATGAGCCTAATAGTCCTGCCAAGAACAAGTACATTGTCTGGAAGTGGAAGAGAGGAGTATCTAGGGCCGACTAAAAGGCTGCGTGAAGGGTTTGCTCTCACACCAGAGGTCTTCAGAACAAATTACAAATTACTTTTAGTATTTCATAGGTTAAATAGCTGAAACAATGCCATTTCTTGTTAATGGTTGTAAATGTCTTTTCTTGCAATATATTTGAGTAAAGAACAGCTTTACAGCTAAGCCTCAGCTCTAAAGATGAGTTCCACTCAAAGAAAAAAAAATCAACTGTTGGTAGATATAACTGCCTTTCCTTTAAACAATTCACCCTAGAGAATTTCCATCACACTGATATCTTGTACAAGATGTGGTACTATGAGAGACAGGTCTTTCCATGACACCTCAAAAGCAAAATAGAGCAGGCATGAGGCTACATCTACCATGGGGTCTTTGTCAGGAGCAGGAACGGCATGTTCCAGAGACTCCCTTCTGTTAGTACTGTACCACCATTCATTACTACACACAGTGTCTGTGGTTCTGATTGTGCCTGGCTCACAACACCACAGAAGATAAGGCATTCCTGTACCATAAGACAAGGACTTGATACAGCAAGTCTGTACATACACACACAGACCCTCTTCCAGAAGCTGAGAGCATACAATTAATAACTATCGATTTGGAGGAAAAATTAAAGAATGGACAGAAGTATACATGCAGCAGCTTCAGTAAAATACATCCATTCATAATGTCACAATACTTACAAATTAACTATACAGTATATATATATATATATATATATATATATATATATATATATATATATATATATATATATATATATATATATATATATATGTAGGTAATTTGTGTGTGTGTGTGTGTATATATTTGTGTGTATGTGCGCACACACACACAAATACACACACACACACACACACACACACACACACATACACACACACATACACACACACATACACACACACACACACACTGCAACTAATTAGCTGCAAGCATCATCATTTCAGAAGACATGCAAACCAAGCCTAAGACAAAGCACAACTCTGTCAGAATGTTTTCTGGCCTGAGAATCATGGCACAAACATCCTCTTCAGCTCTAGGATACAATCCTCAGTATATAAACTGAAACAAGGAAATGAATGCTCTTTTGATAGAATTAATGTATGAATCACAAAGGGAGATCTACATGGATCACCGAAAGGTTGACAATGTGAACGTTTGAGAAAATGTGGTGATGAAATCCACCACAGAGTGAGGAGCTGACCATGCCTGGAGTTTGAGTGAAACCACACTCAGAGGAGGTATGCAAGCTCCCCGGGAATGCAGCCTGGCTTGGCCAAAGAGGACAAATGAAACAGTCCAGTTCAGATAATGAGGAGGCCAGCTTGCCACAGTCATTCTAATGAGTCTTGTGTGTAAACAGCATAGCGAGCTGGGATAAACAGTCCTACAGAAGAGGTGGAGTAACATCCTGACAGGATGGATGAAACTACTGTAAAAACATACTATATATTCATCAGCTACAGTATATACACTGGATGCACCAAAAGGTGACTTTGAACTTCATCCATAGTTTGGAAAAAAAGTGACAGTCTTTATAGCTTTTAGGCTTATAGGGCAACAAAAAGAACACACATTCTCATTTCTTATGCTGAGGTCTGATCAAAGCTGATCAAAGATCAAAGTCTGATCATTTCCTTGTAAGTGTTTTGCCCAGGGTTCTTCTGAAGGAATTCAGTTTATCTCTCAGTTTTAACAATCATATCCTCCTTCTGACGTCATGGAGAAATATTTCCATACATAAATATTAAGAATGAGGAAAAGCCTGATTTTCAATCAGAATGACTGACCTTGAAACTACTGATTTAGATCTCTGTAGAAAACAAGTAGCCTAATAGTCACAGGAACATCCAAAAAAAAAAAAACATTTTACAGTATCTGTGAACTTCTGTTAGGTATAATATTCGTAATAATCTATGCCTGATCTTCAGCAACTACATTTACGATTTTCAGCATCGTTACAGCCTGGTGATTTCATAATGCCGTTAAAGTACAGTGACACCATAACTCTCTCATGTTAGATGAAAAACCACTGTATGCAATCACCCTAGTCATTCCAGGTGTTTACACATCTGTGGTTTGTTGCATGCTCACAATAAAACGAGCAAAAATGCTGACATAGCGAGTCTCTGTCAGCATCACTAACTTTACTCACAGAAAACTAAACTGTAGCCTATGTCAGATAATGCTTGAGAAGCTTTGGCCTCAATCAATTCCAATCCATCTCTGCCAGAAGAATGAAAACACCACTTTCCATGTACACTAAATCCCCCAATCTATGCTGACCCACCCAGTACAGGCAGTAATTCACAATAATCCTGCTAGCGCATTAGGACTAATGACAGTAGGTATTAAAGATTCATTACAGGATGTGGAGGCTGTAAGAGTTTGGTGAGCAGTGATGAGGGTGAAGAGGAGAGACCTGGGCTGACCGTGGAATGTTTCTGCCGGCCAAACACAAACTAAGCCTGAGTAAAGACTGCAAGCAACCGGAGTCCCCACAGAACGCTTTGTCACATAGCTCACTGCACACACTGCCACAAAAAATACTAAAACTCTTCAGAAGACCACACCATTAGAGGCAAAGCTTCATTTGATTGTAGGCAGCACATGTCCTTATAAGAGCATGTGCACTATGGTATTCAGCTCTGGTATGAAGCACGAGATGACTGTTATGTCTTTCACAATAATCTGCCATCTGCGGAGTTAAACTAGCAAAATTTCAATAAAAAACAAAAAACAAAAAAAGACAAAAAAAAGAGAAAAGGATACAAATGAATTTTCAGATACAGGAAAACTTTCACCACCAAATCCCTTAGATTGCCTACAAGATGGTATGTATATATTATAGCGAACAAAAAAACAAAACAATAGCATGGCTAGATGTGTAAGAACAAAACGATAGCACAGTTAGATGTGTAAGGACAACACACTGCCATCTACAAGTCAGCTTGCATTTTCATGATGTCTTAGTGATAATATGAAGTAATAATTCTACACACACACACACACACACACACACACTTATACAATAAAAAACAACAAGTGCCAGTAACTCAGAGATACTACTCTATAGGTCTAAATACAAGTACAGGAGGAAGGGGGATGAAAGTTGAATGGATAAGCTTCAGCAGCGCTTGTTACTCATAACCATGACTCACTCAGGCACAAGACAGATCCCCTCACTATCAAAGCTGCTGAACTGGCAGGGGGCCAGCGGTGAAGAGTCTTTGCCAGTGATATTCTCAATCATCAATCAACATACATTCAGACCGCTGCCTGGTGTTAGCTTTGCGACTGACGACAGAATTCAAATGTCCGCCCTGTCGGTTTAACTGACTAACCTTGGCCAGAATTTACAACATGAAACTCAAGATTGCTAACGGCAAGAGATCCCAGCTGGTGCTGCTGCATTCATTCCAAAATGGGTTATTCCCTTTTCAACACATTGGGCTGTGTATGCTTTGTGATCACACATGCTCCATGATGTTACTCTAATGGCAGGGTCACAAAGAAATGCAAAGCACATGCTTTAAAAAAAAAAAAAAAAAAATCCTCAATTTGTCATTTATAACACTTGTGCAGAAGGCAATCCAACACAGCTGTTGTGGACTGATGTCTTTCAGTGTGAGAGTATTACTCTACTGGTTTACTATATGTCATAAATGGACATAGACTGTATTGGGAAAGTCAACTAGCAAGCCCTCTACAGAGAAGAAAAACACCTCAACAGAAAGAAAGAAAACATCATAATAACAAATAATTACGTAGATGACAAATATACCTTCTCTCTCCTCCACTTAAATGTTCTAAATAAGTAACAACCACACTGTACTTTTGACAGTCCTACACACCGGCCTGCATTCCTGATATAGCACTGGAAACTGTGAACTTTGGCAGAGCAGTAACAGGGAGGAGTGACAAGTATGTCACCTGTGAGGCCTCCAATTCACTTCCTCTCTGACACACAGCAGTGGAGGACTGTTTAGCCAGTACTGCTGCCGTAACCAGCCTCTGTGCTACACCACTCCGCGGCCAACATTAATCAGTAATGGTCAAATACACAATCTCACTCAGCAAACAATTAAAGCCAGTCCTCTCCACTTGAAGACCATTCAGTCGTGCCGGGTAGTTGGACATTAACTCGTACGCGTAATGATTAGCCTTTTAGCAAACCTCTTAGAAAAAAAAAAAAAAAAAAGGATTCTGTAGGGTTTACAGCATTTTTAGTATGAATGCTGGTTTCACTACATTTTTCACTTCGTTTACAAGCACAACAGGAGAGGCAGATTGGTTCATCATATCACATTTGCGAAACCTGGAATCTAACGCAGGTTGGTATACAATGAGCCTGATGAATTGATCCAATAATGATAACATCAGGGGAAAGGAAAGGAATTGACACTATCAGTCAATTGATTATTTTGACATTCAAAATGTGTTACTATGGTTTCCACTTAAATCAATATTACAGTACATCCATGCTGTCAGATAGTATCTGGCTTTGTTTTTCATTATCACACTCTCTTCCTGTTATGGGATAATCCAGAGCTTTGGTTATGCCTTATCTCTCACCAAAAGAGGTAAAACAAAACAAAACAGAAAAAAAACTTTCCTCTTTGTGGAATGCACCTGTTAACACTCCCATCCGGTATGAAGTGGAAAACGTTCAGCACTAGCCTTCACAAAACACACATTATGTCATCAAAGAGTGTATAATTACTACTTTTGTCATGACACTAACTACAGTATCCCGTAAAGTTATAACAGTATCATATGCTTCAGCGTAACAAAGGTCCCCATGAGATTCACACATCTGATTATGGGCAAGTATGCAAGTTTTCTATTACACTGTCCTTCTGGAATGCTCTTAACATGGCATTGTGAGGCCCAGAGTAAACCTTGGCTGTTATTCTTAAACTTCATGTGATTCAGGGAGAGGAGGCCACATGACACATGAGACTACTTAAAGACATTAAAGACGCTGTGATACTACAGCACTTCCAAAACAATAACTGAGATTTCTGAGATCTAACAACAAACATTCCTGTGAGTAGAGATTTCTAGGTAAAACTTCGGGCAACGCCTCGGCAATCAGACAAGCCTAGGGGTAAAAGTGTCTCTGCGTTTAATCCTCCACCGGCTGAATTAAGCTGCATTACAGCTCTCTACCGACCAGCAGAAATCCATTATGCTGTAACAGCTGCAACAGAACACGGTTTCATAACCAATAGCACCAGCCAGCAGAGACAGCAGGATGCCTGCCATTTCACACAGGCATGGTGGGCTAAGCAACCACAGCGGGACAGCAACACGGATAAAGTGCTTCAGTCATGATGACGCAACATGTTACCCTATAGGAACTTCATCTGTTTACATTTTCATCTCTCAACAAAGTGAGGCTTGTGGGACGGAGCACTCTTCCACAGCACACAGAGTGTATCCTAGGTGGAGTTTTCAATGTGGAGAATGATTGCGCAATAACATTCTCATTTACCCTGTTCATTATGCTTACGCCTGACACATGCAATGAGGTCAGGCAAGAAAACAATAGAGCATGTAAACAAAGTGCCACTACCCCTGGTATGCAAAGCCTACATCCTGACCGTGGCTTTTCAAGCTGTCAATGTTATCCAACAGAGTGAAAACCAACAGAGTGAAAAAAAAAAAAAAGAGACATGAAATGAAGGCAAAGTGTCATTCTGTTTCCTTTAACTAAACAGCATCATTAAGCATTAAACATTCTCTCCTTACCTCCAGCACAGGTCCTGCTCCTAAGATGGTCTGTTCAACTCCACTAGCAAAGCCCTTCTGACTGAGGGCAGTGAGGTGGTGGATTAGAAAGTTGGTGCTCTGGGTCTTGCCTGAACCACTCTCCCCAGAAATAACAATGCATTGGTTCTTCCTACGCTGCAGCATAGCATGATAAGCCACATCCGCCACGGCATAAATATGGGGCTCCAGCTTTCCCAGCTGGTGGTTATCATACATTTTGACATACTTAGGATTGTAAATCGGCAAAAACTTAAAAGGGTTGATGACTATAAGGATGCTGCCCACATAGGTATAGATCTTCTCCTGCTTGAAACGGGTGCGCAAGTTGTCCAGCAGGGTCTTCTCGTTGAGGTCAGGCAAGTTGCAGAGATCATTGTAGTCCTTTTGCTGCGGCTGCGGCAAGAAGCCTCGCTCCACCATGCGCCGCCGTTCTTCCGTTACACGAAGCCACATCTGCAAGTTGCCGTAGTGGATGGAGCCGTCTAGGTTCTTCTCGCGCAGCAGGAACCGGTAGTCCTCGCTGCTGAAACGGTTCTCCAGAGCCATGCGAGGCCATAACATCATGCGCTGGACGGGACAGTCTGTGGGATTGAGGATCCATTCTTCCCCACCAAACTCCTTCACCTCTGCTAAGACGTAGCATTTGGTGCGGTCTAGTTGTAGCCGATCAATTACCTGCTCTATGACTTCAGCTGCTGTGGTGATCTTGCGGGCAGTGACAGGGCAGTAGATGGTGTCCTCAGCAATGACCCCGGGGTAGATACGCAGAGTGAACTCCGAGTCCTCAAAGCGTCGTCTCCCTCCAACATCATGAACACTCATATTGGAGCTGTAGTTTCCATCAGCACTCTCAGCACATCCTTCAAAAGCCAAGAGATAGCTTCAAGACATCACAGCTGCCGGAAAACAAAAAATGGGGAGAGAGAGAGAGAGAGAGAGAGGGAGAAAGGGGAAATACAGGGTTATAATCTAGACCTTTTTGTTCCACAGATGTAACAATAAATTGTTCATTTATATGCTAAAAAGTGAGATTAATATGTTAATGACTGAGTGTTTTTCGTTTTTTTCTGTCCACTACATAATGAAATAAGCACCTCGAGAGATTTCTCATTTGCTGTTGTTTGCCAAACTGCCTGGTTTCTGGCTTTGATAAAGAAACACAGACAAATGGAACAGCCTCAGGATTCAGTATACACTAGGCTACTATCTGTCCAACCAGTCACTCAAATGCCAAGATAACCAGCTGCCACCTTCTCAAAAGAACACACAATAACGTAATTCACAACCATCCTGTTAATAAAGGCTGAATGGTCTCCGCTGGACACCATTCATTAAAGAATGAGGCTCAGTGAATGTGAAATGACAAAAGTGAAGTCATAAAGGTGACACAACTAATGTTATAAACGCACAAAGGAGTCGTTTAAAAATGTCATGATCACATTCCCACAATCTCTCATTCGGGCACTTTTTAAATGAATATTATATTTAAGGATTATCAGACTCAGTGGAATAAAACTGATCATAATAACATAAAAAGTTATTATTTTCTAATAATTAAGTGAAAGGGCATTTAAGAGATAGTTTTTGAGAAAGTTTGCATTATTCTACAGAAACTGCCTCCCTTTAAAACAAAGAGGCATGACCTCTACCACTACTCATGAATTGCAGACAGGTAGAGCTCCCACTAGAGCTTTTTATTCATTCTAATAGAGACTGCTCTCTATTTATTTTCTCTTGCTGGGTCAGTGTGCCCCTGTCTGCTGGTGTCTGTCTCTCATCAGGAGCCAATGAGAGCCACACCAGCCTTGCTGCTGGACAGAGGCCAGCCTTCTCAGGTGCTCACTGCAGAAACAGATTTTTCTGTCTGGTCAAGGGACTGAGCATGTCCTTAAATATATGAGCAATGTATATGTTTATGCCAGTGTATACAGCCATGTATTCATTGGAGTTTACTTTGTCCTCAGAGGCGTTGATGATTCTTGATGAAAATGTCTGCACAAACCCCGGACTGATATTTGCAAACAAATGAATCAGTGTTGCTCATCTGGTTTGCCTTCTATCTGCAATGCACAGGCATTACGTTCAAAGAGCATAGGGGTACAGACTTTCAATCACATTTTTGCTGCCCAATAACAACAATATTTTTCCAGTCTATAAAACCACTGTTGGGGAAAAAAAGAAAGATAAGACATCAGTGATAGGAAATTGGAACAAAGAGCATATTGGTGGTGTATTTGGTCGAGATCAGACTCCAGCTGGTGTCCAATACAAAGCTTCATCCTACTCCTCCATTTCCTGCCAGTCAGTGTATCACAGCCCACAACCAATACCCACATATGCACACACACAATGTGCTTAACACCAATAGAAACTGCATGCCTGACCAGATTGCATAAGGATCCTCACTGAGGGTATTAGAAGTGCACTTTGCCAGGCTCTCTGAGGATTTGGGTACCTCACAGCTGAGCAGATGGTCGATGTACTGCTTAAAGGATAGGAGAAGATTTAAAAGAAGATTCGACTCTGAGGACCATGCTGTCCCTTGTTTACCACATCAGAGCCATCAGCTAATAGCTACTACCACTCAGCAAACCACAGGAAGCCCAGCATAAACATATTTTACTATTATTTTATTCACTATTCTATATGAATATACCTCATGAAAAGCAAGTAACATAAAAAAAACATGAGCGCACTAATATCCTCACTACACATGCTGTTTTTATTCAATATAAGGTGGGAAGCATAGCATGCAAACCAAACATTCAGAGCGTTGATGACCTGGCAAAGAAAAAAGAACAGTCTAAAGAAATGCTACAGCTAGGATTTTAAAACTAAAGAAAAGGTGATTTCACATGTGGGCTGTCCATGTAAGGGTAACCTCTTAAAACTATTTACTAAAAGACAATCGAAACTGGGTTGTTGACATTTTAATAAATTTCCCGTTTTCTCTTTTTCCTTAGCTAAGAACGTACAAGGATAGGTGCAAAACTCCTCCAGTAGTAATATTCTTTTGGACACCAAGTACAACATACATACAACCAGAAAGCTTATCTGCAGCCCTCTAGATACCCATTTCCTGTGGTACTAAATTATAATTTATCTGGCACACTACAGACAAAGACCCCAAAGACATTCACAGCGTGTCCTTGTGAAGATGAATGTTTGAAATATGATGTCACTTTGCCTAAGGACTCACAGGGCTCAAAGAAGGGATTTGTTGCGCTGATAAAAACAGAGGTTATGTCCTGAGTCAGTGGCACTGAACCTAAAGGAAACACCCATTGGCTTCTCCACATCCTGCTAATGCTGACTAATGTACGGAACAATAGCAGACTGAGTGGAGACTCTGTTGAGAGCCACTAAAAAAAACCAACCACATCTATGACATTAAGAGTCACAGAGTCAGAAAAAAATGTGAGTTTACCAGTGTTTGGGATCACCCCCCCACCATTGGCCTTGGCATAGTTTGAGTAGCAGTCTCTAATTATCAACCAGAAGAAAATGTTGCTAGAGAGCAATCCAAAGTAAGGCAGCAGCATTTGCATCTTGGAGTCCAAAGCCTGTTGTTGGCGAATGGGGAGTTGCCGAGTCCAAGGCCTGGCCATCTACAGACACATGTGTAAAATCAAATTAAAACTCTACGGGGCACAGAGGGCCAGACACCTCCCACTTTACATATAAAGGCTTGTTTTCCACTGCTTGTATTAGCCTTCCACAGCCACTGTAAACAGCCAATAATGCTCTGGAGAGGAAATCGCACTTTTACACAAAACAGATTACTGGGCCTGAGCCGCAAAAATGCAAAGTACAAACAATCAGAATCTCAATATATTCACTGCCTGTGGGACTTAGTTTATTATTAGTAGTAATAAGCAAAGATATACTGTTACAAAGTAAGCAAACTGCTTTCAAAGCAAGGGAGGAGAGCTGTTTCATAGAACCACTGACAGAAATAGAATCACTGAGAAAAAAAAGAACAAAAAACAAAAAACACTGAAAAAATTACTTAATTTTGGTTTATTGTTTGTTTTGGAGAAATGTATAGAAAAAAAAAATACTGGTGACATTCTTTGATTAATGATGCCTGAAATCATTTCAAAAATTAAGACTCAAGTGGTTCAAGGCAGGCGGGAGGCCTGTCAATCCTCTAGGGCAGGTTCATGGGGTGAGGAGGAGGCCTAGCTTTTCTAGCAGTTTGAGATTTGGAGAGAGAAGTGGCTAGAAGAGGCCCCTGTCTCTGAGATAAAACAGGACTGCAGGATGAGATAATTATAAAGATAATGAGGCCCCTGGCAGCTGGGCCTTTGACTGATGTCAGGGCAGAGGATGGAGGGGGGGGGCTGAAAGGGCACCCCAGTGCAGGCACCAACATGCTCCATGGACACACTCCCCTCGTGAATGACCACCTAATTACAGCCAAGCCCTACCCTAACACACACGGACATGTTCAGAGACAAGAGCTTAGGCTACCCTGCATGCACGGCTGCAGCGCAAGCCTCGAGGTTCTAAAGCTAAGTGGTGACAATGACCTTGTCAAGTCAACTACCAAGAAGAATGTACTACCCATGAAAGCAAGTTCCTGCACATCTCAGATGATGAAGCTGTTATCAGAGGGTCAACAATGAGGCGGCAGTAAGCAAGGCAACAAAGCTCAAGGTACACATGGTTGTATTTGCCTATTTATCCCCCCTATCAACAGTGGGAGATTTACTAAGGTTGCTGGCAATGCAATAGCTTAACATTATTTGAAATACGTTTAAATCAAGCTAAAGTTACAAGCCCTACACATCTATCATGGGTGATGAGTTCTGCTTTTCCTCACATGGTTTGAAATAGTTTCAGTGCCGTTAAAATAGCTTGGACTGAGTCTAATGTTTAGGGTTAAAGTCTGTTGTTTAAAGAGAGGGGAAACGTTCTTGACACTGTTTAAAATGAACATCAGTGCACCAGCTGTTCTTCAAGAAATTACCATGCAAATCACTTAACTCAAGGAACAGGTACAAACATGTTATAATAAATTGTTCTAATTGCCCAAGACAAGGCTATGCAAAAAAAGTACACAAGTCATATAAGGAACAGATGGATGTCTGATATTGTGAAAGTACTTATTTCTGAGGAATTTAGGTTCAGACGAAAGTGAATTATAGATTAAAATGAAAGACTGCTGTGCAAAAACAACAAAAAAAGGAACATACTATGAATATTTTATATCCGATGAAGATTACCATTTAACCTGAGGAAAACAGAAACTTGACATGGACCAGAGCACATAACACAGTGTGTCCACAGTTGGATGAAGACCTTGGGTACACAGGTAACAATGTGTAACACCCACAAAGGCATGTTTATTCATTATGCTCACTGCAGCCTCCCAGGATCCCGGGAAGTAGAGCAACTTTGGGAAAGAACCGTGACATAGTTCCTGTAGAGAAGACTCTACATAAAAATAAAAAGCAAACCTAAACCCTAACTACACAGCAACTACACCACACTTACAGAGGAATTCCATTCCACAGCAATGGTCTGGGAATGATTGATAGCTCAGCATGTATACATTACTGTGTGTGCAAGATTGCCCCAGAGGTAATCCATTCATAACCGCACATGGTGACCATAAGGGCTAATCTTAAGCCATCCACAAAAGTGGTATAATTGTGGGAGAAAATGGCAAGTAACTGCTGAGTTTGGTGTGCTGATCTCACTACAGGAACCCCTGCAGGGACTTTCTCTCCAGCAATCACACAGCTTCCTGTGACATTTTATTCCTCATTCAATGGCCAAACCCCCCCCCCCCCCCAAAGGACATAATCTACAGTATCCACTCCAAGCAAAACAACAGCCTTATTTGAAAAGAGAAACTCATGCTACTGGTTCACTGTTAGCAAATCACAGAGCTAGCTCTTTGCACTTTTGTCAAAGCACTGCTCTTTCTCAGCCTGCTGTTCTGAACTGAAACCGCTCTTGTGACCTCTGTCCTCCTGCCCTGGAGCACCTCACTCTGAAACCCTCTCCGGCAGCACATTCAGCCCTGTTGTCTTACACAGTGGTTACAGGAGGAGGAGGAGGAGGCTGTAGCAGTAAGTTGACCAGGCTAAGACAGGGGAGGGGAAAGAGTGTAATTTCCTGAAACTTGATCAAAAAGGGACACAAGAAAGACGGGTGGGAAGAGGGAGGGAAATGTGGGTAAGGAGAAGAGAGAGCTTCAGAGCCTGCCTAGAGTCAGTCATCAGCTTGTCAGAGACATTTACAGCAAACAGCAGCCTCCCATTCCACAGCCCAGTCAGGGGGAGGAATGACATCATTCCACACGGCTACTCCCCTTGCTGGCACTGGCTGCTCCACAAGCTGCAGGACTGTATTTGCAAAGCAAATGCTCCAGGCCTCAGCTACAGTAGAACCGTTAGCCAACTGTTATGAAAAGCCTTTTGTGGGAAGGACACCCCCAGGACCTGGTGAGGCAAAGCTCTCCTCATTATCCTGGGCTATAGGAGCTCCTGTGTTGTCCTGTGACAGTCATAAATAAATCCTGGTATTACAGGAGTATTATTCAAATAAACGGATAGGTCACATTTGTTTTATTTTTGTCCTTTTAGCATGTCACATCACAGTTAGTTACACTGCTATTGTTTGTGGAACAGAAGACTTCTACATGGTGATTACTTCAGTCTGATATTGTTAAATGGTCGTATAGCTACATTTTAAGAGTTGTTGTAATGTTTTACCTTTTTCTCATTAATGAATTAATGAAGACAATGTCTATAATCAGGATGTCTAGGTAGAAAAAAAAGACCATGTCATTGAACACAAATGCACAGTATACATAATACACAAAAGCAGTACTACAGTAAAGAGCATCACTTTAAAGTGTCTATAGAACAGCCTAGAGCCTCCCTCTTAGGTCTTGTCCATTTATTATTTCACTAAAAATACCCCTGGGTGCATGAATTACTGCTGTGTAAGGAATCATTATTTATTGATCTTCCTATGAAACATAAATGGGAGTTCTATGAACACACTCTGCATGAGCACAACATTGAGTGTATGTTGAATAAATGGAGTACAATCTCCACCATCATTACCCATCTCATTTACAAATGAAACGCTCAGTTGTTCAAATGAAGCTTTCTAATTAATTAAAACTCCCCACCATATGGAAATGAAAGCCATGTGCACAAGAAAAGCAACATGCAGACTCTAAAAGGTCAGGGCAAATATTAAAGTGTGTGTAAACCTGTCTATCAATAAAGGAACAGAATATCTCATTAAAAATACGAGAGAAAGCACTATTTTCATAGCACATATAAGAGGATTCGGTGCTGCGAACCTAGGCAGGGATAAGGTACACAAACTTGGTATATTTTATATAAATCTATATCTATATCTATCTATCTATCTATCTATCTATCTATCTATATATATATATATATATATATATATATATATATATATATATATATATATATATATACACACACACACACACACACACACACACACACACACACATATACACATACATACATATATATATAGCACATTACATGTTTGCTTTCATTCGTCTCTAAAATAATTCCAAAAATTCTGTCTAAACATTCCTGTATTTTATCTTTCTGCAAGTAGTTCACACACTTCTAACATGAAGCACACACAGCACTTAACCCCTAACCATTTTAATGCTCCCCTCAGATGCCAGTGTAGCAAAGCATTGTCTGTAGACAGACACATGAGACGGGCTGAGCAGCTGAGCCTGTCTACCAGCTCCACACTGCACTGCAATGCTGTATCTGCTAACCTGGTTAGATGTGGTTGACTGGGCTGACAGCAATCCAGTCTTGGCTGTGCTTCAGGATCACGTCACTGTCTTCACAGTAATTAAAGAGGAACCTCAGGGCCAGCACAGGGCCTGCACACAGCACATAAAAACAATCACAGTCCAGCACTCTGAATGAACACAACTGTAGCTCTGACTTGCTCCAAATTCCCCCAATAAAAAGCTCACACATGCATGATGCTCATGCATGCTGACAGGTGAAGGGAACATATGTGAACATTTGGGCAAAATATGAGACTAACTTTATGAGGAAGCAGATGTGTCTCTAAAAGAAGAGCTTAGCTTCCCATTGGTTATGTATTACAGCTGTTGTAAGAGTGAGACAGAAAAAAGATGGTATTAGGAAAACCCAAGCAAACTGAGGGGAAGAAGTGAGTTGTCTGCTCAAAAAACCACGTGATGCAAGCAATGATGATGACTAAAACACAATTACAAAGCACAGAACTCTGTATCATATTTTACAGTAACATCCTGACCCTTTTAGACATATACAACCAACAGATAGCCTTAAAAACAAATGCTTCATTTCATGGCTAAATCAGGTGACTATGTGAATTCATCTGGCTATATTGTGAAAGTACACTGGTACTTTTAGCACAGTATGGTTAGCTTTGGTGTTTTCTGAAAGACTCGAGAGGCTCTGTATCAGGGAAAATGTTTTACAAATCTGAACAGGGCTCGAGAAAAGCAACTCCATCCTAAGTTATGTAATCAACCAGTCTAACTGCATATGAAACATTATATCCTTTTTAAAGTAAACATTCCAAAGCCAAAGATCCTCCGAATGGCCTTCTGCATGTGGGCAACATGTGACCTCACTTATTCAAAGTCATACAAGTGCAAGGAAGTGGGATCTTCAGCACACTGACTTTAAACAAAATGCCTAAGATATCTGTAAGTTTGAAATACTTGTTTTGGCAGTTCTTTCAGAACAGAAAAAAAGTATTCGTCTATGGGACCACCACAGAAAAACACGTAGACAACATGAACAATTTTATAAACTTACAAACCGCAGCTCTAAAAAGAGCAATTCAGGAATTTACCCTGACAAGTCACAGCAGAAAGCTGAGCTACAGAGACTTAACTTCCTCTCTATCACTTCTGCTGTCAGAACCCTCCAGTGTTGCCCTATATGACTTTTGGTAAAACCAGCACTGAAGATACCAGAATGGAACCACAACCCCCCCCCCCCCCACCCACCCATTTGACTATCCAATTTAACAACAGGTAAAACCTCAAAAACTATAATCTATAACAAAGAAAGATAAAGCAAAAAGTGAGACTTCATGAGTTAGAGGTATAGAAGAACAAACCTTTTAATATGTTTTGTCCGTGATGTCTGATAACCAGTTCTTTAACTTGTACAAGATGGACAAGGTAAAAAAAAAAAAAAAACTACTCAGAATGTAACAGTAGATCATTATTTCAGTCTGGTCTGGTTACATTAAAACCTCAGAGGCCTTGCTGACTGCTGAGAGAAACTGCTATTAATAACATGAGTGCTCAGTGAGAGTGCTCGAGACAAGAGCCATACGCAGCCACCACCCTCACATCACTGCCACAGCCCGTCTGCTTTTCCTGCCCTCTGAATAGCCTGCCTACTCCCAACACAATGACCCCATCACACCAGAAACAGGAAGAGTGATTCATGGTCGTCTCCAAAACAGAAAAACATCAGATTACTGTTTCAATGTATACTTCTTAGAATAGTGCCCCTTTAATAAACTGAAGTATTTCCCATTGTAGTTTTAGTACAGTGGGCTTTTCAGTTGTACTCAGCTGACCCTCACTGAAGAAAAAAAAAGAAAAAAAGATCATGAATGTAAGTTGTATAATGTTGTATAGTGTTCCATGGCGAAAACCACGGCTACTCACAAATGAGGGGCTGTCAAGACCTCCTATAGACTCTTCAAAACAGAAGAGGAGAGTTCTGACTGCCTAGCTGAGGTTTTCCTCCTTGTTCAGGATTCCATAAAAAGAATAATTAAGTCCAGTTATACCTTGGAAAAAACTACCTAACATCTGGTTCTCCTTATCAAAAAGATATCCCCCAAGGTAGTAACACCCCTCAGTCAATGGAGAACTTAGAATAGAACAGAAAAAAAAAATTAGAAAACAGAAAAATTTCTCTTTGATAATGAGCCAGTGCTGTCAGACCATGAAAGGGAGAAATGAAAGACAGAGGAGAGAAGATACTATGAGGCTGTAGCTATCAGTAACCTGGATTATACACACACCATTTCCCCTTCTGAATCCCGGCCATTAGCACAAGCTGTTCGACTTAGCATGGTTTAGCCTGGGGGCACACAGCACAGTGAAGGAGGCCACAAGCAACCAAGTATAACCCCTCTCAACAGTTAGACTCTCTGACAGATTAGCAAACGCACATCAGCATACAACAGATGCCTAGCTAGATAAGATATGAGTGTTGTTAAACAAATTGCTGGTCAGACTGCTAAGTAAATGATCCAGGGGGTAGGTATATCCCTATATTCCACCATATATTGCTCAACTGATGAACTGTACAAAACACTTGATGTAATTTTTAACTGCAAGTTCGAACTTTTCGCAGCATTTTTTTTACTATCATATTGTCTTCACAACATAATAGCATTGTTGTCAGCATTAGTTTTGATTGGCACTGTCACTTACAAAAACGTGATGTCCATACTGACAGATGACAGGTATTCATTATACCCCAGTGAAAGGCAGCACACCAGTCCTAGGTCTGACTCTCCCCTTATTGAAAAATGGTGTTAATTTGTGGTCACAGCAACTCATTGTGCATTGACCAGTGTGTTAATTTTCTCAATTGTTTGAGAATTACTTCTAGAATGACAAAATGAATAGCTGGGCATGGGAAGACATGCATTTTCAAAGTACACAGTGGTTTTAAAATCACACATTCTTGAAACCACTGAAATTTCCTTTTATCCTGATAGTATCGATCTTTTTTGACTTCACACAGCTGCACAGTCTGCAATATCCTTTCAAGCTTTACATTTAGAGAGGAGAGAGCACATACATGATTTCCGTTCGTACCAAATAGTTTTCAGTCTTTTTTGAACTTTTTTTTCTTTTTAAATATACTTTTCCATGATGAACTTAGGAGGAGCACATACTATGATATTTCTGGATGAGGTTATTATTCATTGTCAGAATCCAGACCAAGTAACTTTTTTTTTATCTTTACTTACAGCTTACAAGCTCAATGAATACACTGACATGGCGCAGAATGCCTGCAATAAATGCACCCAAGATTTGTGATGTGATAGGCCTGTGATAAATCTTAAAAGGTCCAGAAAGAGCGTGTAGTTTCTGACATTTTGTTTTGGCCTACAGCTTAGGGCTGAAATATTAGGCAGAAACATCCTGAGGAGAGGGCGAATGTGACTTCCCGAGGACAGCGAGAAAGCGTCACTAAGGAGACTGATCACCTTGCTCACTGCCTGAGAGGCTCAAGTGCTCTTCCTTGTTCATGCTCAGCTAAAAGGGTCACTGCAGTTCATCTTGTCCATATGATCCTGTATTTTTAGTCCAGTGCCCTAGTTTTAAAATCCACCCTTACCAGATACGACCCTTAAAAAGACCAAGTCATGCCATTATCACAACCCGTTTTACACAGTATGGCTGCAGTCTATATGAATCAAACTCCTGTTCTGTGTTTAGAGACAGCAGATGACAGGTATAACTTACTCCTCACCAAGCAATCGTTTTGTCAGGGCTGTGAACATAATAAATGTGTAGTCCTTTCAAGAATAAAGAGGTAAAACTTATTTAGTCCCAAATATGAGTACATAAACAATATGAAGTGACAAAATTGCTGGTACCTGAGGACTCTGTCCTTAAACATCCATTACATGTACAAACTAAATAGACACTCGGTTTTTAACATGGGATGACTCAAGTACATATGCAGATGTGTTCATGCATTTGATAACTTACACAGACAGAACGAACAGGTTGAAAAGTAATGGAAAAACCAAACTGATGATTGATCTTAAGGAGAATGGGTATCAAAAATAATAAACACTATGACATTCGATGTCACTCAATCTCCATAAAAAAGAATAGAGAGGAACTGTAACAGCTTGTTCCAGCCAACTGTTATGACGGGATAAAAGATGCTTCACAGCAGACAATCAGAGGCACATGCAGACGAACAGTTACCGACACTAATGGGTTTAGAGGGCCCATGGTCTAACTCAGGATACAGCATTCAAAGACTGCGACTTTACAACTAAACAGCTCTCTACAGTGAAACAGTACTAAATAAAAGAACAAATGTAACAAGAAAGGTTTACAAGGATAAAAGGGGAAAAAAGACTTGTATTTGCCTCTTTAATAAGAGGCTTTGATATGTGCAAGCACGGCTGGCTCTAGCGTCAGACATCATCACAGAGTCTATAGAGATTAGAGGATAACTACTCGGGAGAATTCTACAGCAACAGACTAGTGTTTCAGAGAATTCACAGTCTTTCTCTAAAGCATATTGCAATCAGTCAGGCAAGATGGTCTGTTTTCTAAATGTCCTCTGTGGAACATTAAACCTGATACTCTCATTTCAATGTGAACTGTCACACAGATACACTTGCCAGCTCAGGAAGAAAATGGAAATATTTATCTGAAATTATATCAAACAGGGAAAAAAAATCAACCACATTTTCACTGAGAAAATGAACATGCATCAAACAGACAGAGCCTTAAAAGCAGAATGGAATTTTTCAGGTTTATAGTGAGCGTTCAAAACTGTCTACAGCTGACTGTTTGGATACTGCAAAGATTCAATTCATGTTCCCAGTTATGGCAAACAATTTGGCTTATACATGTCGAATGAAACTCTCTCTCTGTACATACATCAAGTCAAGAGACTCACAGGAAATCCATTACAAACGACAGCAAAATTGACTTTTTTTGTTTTAAAAATTCATTTCAGTGGCAACCGAACAAATGCAGACAGCCTTTATCAACTACAGTAAGTTGACTTCTCACTGGTATCATATAATTATCACAATCCCCATTGTGTCATGCCAGGCTATTTCCAGCTTGGTAAAATGACCCACTCACCTGGTCTTTCAGCTGTCTCTTCCTTGACACAGCATGCCAAAGTATGGTCAAATAGCACAGACTATGACAACTTCCACTTATTCTAAGGAAACTCCCAAATCCTAAGGGAAAAAAAGTTATCTTTAAAATCATTTAGAAAGTGACTCAGACATTCCATGTCATGTATGAAATATCTTTGTGCTATTTGAAGTAAAAGCTGACAGTAAGGGATAGTCTAGGCTTTCTTCACATCCTATTCAACTTTCCTGGAATTGTTTTACATTAGAGTTTCTAAACAAAATGTAATCTAAATTTCCACTCTTCATTTGAACGCTAAGAAACGAGAGAGCACATTTTAAAACATGCTGTGAGAAATCTTCTGTGTGCCCTTGTAAAAGCCAACACAGCACAAGCTTTCAATTTCAAACACCTGGATCATTTAAATAATAATCCTTCATAATATAGAATATAAAAAATGAAATGAATATTGGTCCGTTCTGATATTTTAAAACATTGATTACTTTCCTAAAAACAAGTCTTTAAACAGAACTGAGCATTTAGCCAACAGCACATTTGCAGGAGCCTAGAGTAAAGTCAGTGAATTCATATTTATCAAAAATCATTTCACAGAATAATTTCATAGCATATTAGCAATTTCAAGGTAAAAGACATAAGAGTAATATTTCCCCTTGAAAGACAGATCCATTGATTTAAAAGATCGTATTCTGTACCTTTTTTCTGGAGGACAGAAAAAGGTATTTTTCAAACAGTACTAAAACAACTGTTATCACTGAGGTTTTTGTGGACAGAAAAACCACAGTAGTTTAGAATTTCATTATGACTCCAAAACATTTCAAAGCAGTATACCACGTGAAAGAGCATGTGACCAAACACAAAGGCTTGACAGCAATTTAATGGGCAAGGGAAATTTTAGCAAGGCGCAATAGGGACGTTCTCACTCTGATATTGTTCTAGCTCAGATCTAAGTCTGCAACATGCTGCAAGCACAGTCTTTATTACTGTTTGAATGCTTGCAGAATCTGATCTGGCTTAGACATACATAAAGAGTACGGTTACTTAAGGATTCTGGTTGATGTGCAGCTTCAGTGCCTTCATTCTGCTAGAACTTAAAGCTGAACACACAGTTCTCTGTGGTGTCATCACATGCTCCACTCCAGACATTTATGTGATGGACCAATGTTTATTTCTGATCTAGCTGAATATCTAATGACTGAGTGTGAGCGCAGAATGATTTTGTTCCCTCTACACAGTTCACCCGCAGGGTTCCCTAATGAACTCCTCAAATGTCAGGGTTTGACTAAAATAAAATAATATAAATATTTATTCAAAACAGCCACAAGAAAGTTTTTGTGTGGATTTTTCTCATCACCAGTACTATGCTGATGTACTGAATTCAGTTTAGTTGCTCCAAAAACAAACACATATTAAAAAACAACAACAACAACAACAACTAAATAAACAGTTGCAGGGAAGATACAGTTTAGTGATGACATGTCAATCTGACACTACATGATGATACACTAAAAACTTTTAGCTGACACAGTAGCTGCTTGGTGTCAGGTATCACCAAGACCAGTTGTTAGACTGATGTCAAATCTGGCCATAACCCTCTCATGCTTCTAACAGCTGAAAGAAACCCTTAACATTCCTCTTCCCAACCTTTGATCACCTGTGTAGGGCTGCTGAGAAACGTTCTCATCACTAAGCCATCTCAGGCTATATTCACAAAAATTCACAAACCCGAGGAATGACATAACGCTAACGTACATTCTTGAGAATTGGGCGTCAACCAATCTACTGATATATCCTGTAAAAAGTAACCAATGGTAAATACGTGAGATTCCCGAATTAATGGTCGTCTTTATCAAATAGATTTTTAAAGCACAAATCACTCAAACAGATCATTTAAGTGAGTACATCTGCCTCAGCCTGAAATTAAGAACACTCAGCAGGTCAATTAATGAATACGTTTTAACTTGTCCACGGGCCACGCTGATTAATACGCTATAACTTAACTATATGTTCTCCATACCGGATGACTAAGCAGTTTCAGCACGGACAAAGCATTCAACATAATTGTATGAACAGTTTCTTTAAGCTATGTCCAGAGCATCATCGTCGTCATCACTCCTGTCATAAATCGAAAAAAAAGCTGGTTGCCGTTGCAAACTCTCAGACATCCTTCTCTACAACCTTGACATGTAGTCCATTTGCCCAATAAAAAAGAAGCCCAAAATATATTACACGGTCCTCGATTCCAAAATATTTATGTAACTTCCAATTTATGTTTCACTACAATATGGGACGTGTACTTATACAGAATTGCATTTGTCTTCACTAGACTACACCTTTTACCTACTGGAAAACAATGACAGAAAACAAAACAGTAACGCATAATGTTAAGAACATCTTTACTATAGCAAATGTGTGGATCTACAAGACCTCTAAAATGAGGCTCACTAAATTTCTGTCCTAGTAATAGCATCCACAAATGATGAATGGAACCACTCAAACTCGTTATTGCCAACAAGGGAACACAACAAGCACGAAAGGTAGCCTAGATGTTAAGTTTGGCTTCTTAACTAAACAAAAGAAAACTGGTTATACAAAGAGCACAGTTTAAAATGACAAAGAAACGTCTTACCCGCACTAACTTTAATCTTGAATAAAATATTTCGGGCGCTTGGGATCCGGACAGGGAAATCTGCTGGCTCACTAGTAAAGCTCCCGTGAAAGAGAATATCCCAGTGTAAGATTTTTTTAAACCATTTTACAGATGAACTTCCTAGAAGAAAACCAATTTTGCTTATGATCCATATTTACTTCAAAGGAAACGTACCCCGGTTTCTTCTTATTTAAAATTTAATCGCTGCCTCTTCACTCTCCTATGTCGTTCGATAAAACTCCGCTCTGCTTTTTTTCAGCTAATCAGTACTGCCTTTGACTCTGGCGCAGTCGCGCAACGCGCCCTCTCGCAGCGAAAGTACAGGGCGGAGACAGCGAAGTTGAGATGGGCTGGGCTTTTACAAAGAGGCTCGTCGTTATTGGTTATTTTTCACCATGAACGTATCATCTGCAAAGAAAGAAAGGGATGCAGTGTGAGGGCATATCACTATGCCCCGCACTGTTGTCGTAAAAGACTTACCGTAAATTCCTGTACGACAACTATTCACAATAAGAACGGCTGTCATAGTAGGTTGCTGGAATGAAAGCGTAGTCTTTTATATCAAGGTAAGAAAGACTGAGATCACTGCAGTAAATGCATAGAACAAGAAAACAATGATTGGGCATTTTTGGATAATAAAATATTAATGTCTGGTGGACACTGGAAGTATTACCTAGAATGCTGTGGCTTCTGCGTGTGTCGATAGCATACGGCGCAGCATAGCAGTGCTACAAACTTCGTAACTTCACTGTCACTAAAATTAATAATAATAACTATTTAGTTGCAGTGTAAACAGTACGCCAAGCGTTGTGGACAGACTGCTAAGCATAGCACACTAAATGAGAATATCTAATTTTCTAAGACTAATTTAATGGTTAGCTTGTAATGGTCATTTAAGTTTTAATGAGCTGTACTCCAAACTCTACGAAGAGGACTGAGAAAGCGTCCGAATAAGCCTGATATGTAATCTACGTTTATTCTTTCATTTCAGAAACGTGTTATTTGGTTTGACATTTTCGCTAACAGTGCTATTGTTTTCAACCCACCTATTACAAACCAAACATGAATATACAGTCTTTCATATATAAATCAGATTCATAATGTGTTCAAATGTGGTAATTCTTAACTTCTTTATAGCGCTTCACTAACGCAATAATCTTTTTTTTCAGTCTACCTTTGCCTGGCTGACCATACCTGCCTTTAAGATGGACCCAGTGGTATTGAGCTATCAGGACAGTCTTTTGAGGCGTTCAGATGTTGCTCTCTTAGAGGGTCCGCACTGGCTAAATGACCAAGTCATTGGATTTGCCTTTGAGTACTTTGCTGCAGAACGTTTCAAAAGCTTGGGTGAGAGGATTTGCTTCATCAGTCCTGAGGTCACACAATTTATCAAGTGCGCTTCCTGCCAAGAAGAGCTAGCTCTGTTCCTGGAACCTCTGAGGCTGGAGGTCTATCAATGGGTCTTTTTGGCTGTGAATGACAACTCTAACCAAACAGCAGGTGGCTCCCATTGGAGCCTGCTGCTGTATCAACGAGACAGAGGCTGCTTTTCTCACTATGACTCCCAAAGTGGAGGCAATTCCCTGCATGCACAACGAATTGCCTCCAAGCTTGAGACATTTCTTTTGGCTGGGAAAAAAGTACCCTTTGTGGAAGAACCATCTCCCTCACAACAGAACAGCTATGACTGTGGCATGTATGTGATCTGTAATGCAGAGGTACTATGTGAGAGTATTGGAGCTCAGGGCTCTGCACACCTTCCTATGGAGACCATATCTCCTGCGTACATCACGAGAAAGAGAACAGAATGGTGCAGGCTGATTCAGAGACTTGCTAAGAGCTAACTCACCAACAACTTCTTATTACCAGCCTTGTCCTAGTATGCATTGAGCAGCTTGCATGAGCTTACATACACTTAAGTTTTTGACAAAATGTTAATCAGTTATAACTATAAACACTACTCATATTTACTCCTGCTCAGCAACAGTGACAACTCTAGGAGGATTAATTGCATGCATTTTTAATCAGGTGGAGCCATCCATACTTTTATCACTGTAATACTCTTTCAGTGACATGTCCATGAGTTACAGGAGGTATGAGTTAAATATTGTTAATTAGCAGCACAATAGTAAGACTGAAGAATGTATTGTAGATTGTTAGATAAAAGTTGTTCTTTGAATTGAGTGTCTAGGTTCACTTTGGGTGACAATGTTTGTTTGCCCGAATGTGATGCTTGTTTACAAGACTTTTTGCTCAGGGTTATTTAAAGAAAATTACAGCTGACAAAAAATATGTATATATGTTAAATATGTAATTCTACCATTTAAGACCTGTTTACACCCACAGCAGGACAGTTTGCGAGACAGTATCCATACCAGGTCAAAAAAATGTTAGTTACATAAATAAGGACGAGTGCTATTTGGTGCCGCCAAATCCCTTCCCATTACAGTTTGTATACACACCAGTGAATACACCAGCAAATACATTCTCTTATGGTGTTTTATTTTGGTTACTCTGTAAACTCAACCTTGTTCTCCAGGATTTGGAGTTATGTGGCCTGCATCCAAAAGGACTTGTGACTGATTAACGGAAAAACATGTACTGTGTGGGTGGTAAAATTATGACCAGTAAAAAACAAGGAAATATATTTCTTAGAAGTAGTCAGTTGGTGTCAACAGTATGATGATAAGTATGACACAAACATATCAGTTGGGCTTTTTTTCATCTTAATCCCCTCTTATATCAAACAATAGCCTGTAAACAGCCAAACTGTCATGTCCCAATCTAAGCATTGCTGTGTTCTTTTCTGTAAAGACCCAAAAACACCATCAGGGTTTTAAACTTTTGGTAATTTATGGTCTCACCATCAGCCCCTACACTCCTTGTACTGTCCTTTTTAAAACTGCTGCGTCATACTGTTTAGTCAGTGCATACCCTATACACAGAAAGTCAAAGCTTAGAGCAGGTAATGGCTAGTTGAAACAAAAAGTTACAAGTTTTGGTCATTTTGTTAGCGTAGTCTGAGAAGTATTGTGAATATGCAGAATAGTGTATGAACTAAAGAGAATTGGGCACATGTTCAGCTATGAATAAATTACCTCATTTGTTGTTACTACAGACTCCAACCTGTACATACAGTTCTTTTTAACTGTTGACCTGGACCCAAAACTTATGTAGTGGCCCAGCAGTTATGGTAATAGCTACTCTCGATGATTGGAATACATAAATACTATGTTGTATTCATGCCAATATCTCTAGCCAGGAAGAGCACACTCAGCCGTCATGTGCTAAACCCCTAAAGGTTACTGCCCCATGTCCCAGACCTCTGATGGGTGCACATCCTGCAACAGTTACTCCTTGAATCACATAGTAAATGTTGTATGGACAGTACCTGCAAGATTCACTTACACTTCTGAGGTTATGGGCTCAGATGATTCCCATTATCTCTTTAGGGGGGACATTCAACCCTTTTTCTCTGCAAGTCCCCTTTCTCTTCCTAAACTGTCACATGTTTCTTATCCCACTGAAGTGTAGCACATTTATAGTCCACATCTTAGTGAGTGATGGGAACTACTGAAACTCCTTGGCACACTTAGTGTGACACTAGTCTAGTTCTGTTTGAAGGTTGTATGACAGCGTTTCAGCTAAAAAAACATCTGAAACACACTTGAAACCATTTTACGTTAATTTACTCCGAAAGAAAGTTACCGTCAAGCTAACTGAAAGCTTTCACGTGGAAAACGCAGATTTTCATTTTGAGAAACTTACATTTGTGATTATATGTAGCGTGGTGTAGTTGTATAACTTTTTTTGCCATACCTGCCTTGAACTAGAAAAAAACCCATACATATGATTTGTTATATGAGAGCAAATGGTAAAACTGTTGGGCAGAAATACAGTACTTGATTGACAGTAACATTTTGCTCATTGTCTTGAGTTTTGTGAAATTCATGAAAAATGTCACTGAGCTCATCTCTGTTTTTAAGTAGAGAGAGACATGAAAACGAAGGTTTTCAAGTCATATGGAACACCAGTCAGTGTTTTGTGCTACCGTTCACACTGTTCTCATTCGTGTAAACTTTGCCAATATACATACTTTTGAGTGCATTTTTGGTCACTGCAGAAAGCAGTAATTATAAAGCCTTTTTAATGAAAAATACAATTAACTAAATAATTAACTAAAAGTTATTGAAAAGCTCTTTGAGGTGCAAACAAACGGGAGGTGTTTTATGAACATATCATATGTAAAAAAAAAAATATGGGCTTCCCCTTTAAGAGGGCTGAATAAAATGACAAATAGTTGCTTTAAGGATAAGGTTTGATACCTAGCTTTCTCTGACCTGCACATCAAGGAAAGAAAAGAAAACAAAGTGGTGTGAGTGGTGTGATTACTGATCAGTGGCTCTGTAAGATCATGGTCATTTGGCTTCTGTGCATGCATCCACTCTAGCCTTGAATGACCTCTGTCTGACCGGTCAGCTTCTAAGGAGATCCCCTGCTTTAGACTAAGATAATTCTGAGCATTCCTGGGATAGTGAGTCAATGTCAGGGCATGACCATATTTACCTGTGAGCCGGGTTTAGCTTTATTACCGTATACACTGCTCCTTCTCTGAAGGGAACTGGCTTTTTGTTAGAGTATCAGTCATGTTCAGACAGTGTATTCCAAAGAGACCAATCATTCTCTTATTATCAACGAAATTACATAAATGTAGTCATGTCAGACTTACAGGAGAGGAGAAACAGTTTTAGAAATGACAATTATTCTTCTTAGACACTTATTCTCTCTAGATCACTGTTAGATAAGCTAAATGTATGACTTTGTATGCCTTACATAATACATTATGCCGAGCCTCGTTGTGTTCATGTGAGAGCGCGGGATGTGCTGAATGAATCCAGGTCTTTGTCTCCTCTAAGTGTCAGAGAGGAGAACTGCACCCATGCAATGCTTTGAAGTTCCAGTGCTGGAATTCAAGCCAAGTACCAACACAGCTGATTCAAATAATTAACTTATTCCCAAACGTTTGATTGGTTGAATCAAGCACGATAATATTGGGATAGACTCAAAATGTGTTGTGCTCCATGTCATCACGGGGATAGGCAAAAACTGCATTAATGGTCCACATACCAAGGTTTTGTCTTTTGTTTGTTAACCATTCAATGTTATACCCAGAATTATTGTGTCAGTTGTGACATCATGCAGTTAAACTACAGTTCATAAATAGTTCGAGGCCATATGTGTGCTAAAGAGCAAAAGCCATTTTCCATTCAGTGATAAATAAAGAGTCTGAGGTCGGAACTATTGGCACCTTGCCACACTTATGACTTCCGACAATCACATGACAGAGGGAAGGTAAACTGTAAATGTGTTGACATGACAGCGATCAGCCATTACACATTTCTTTCTACCTCCACTTAGACCCTCCTGTAATTTGTTGAAGCGATGAAATATTTCCCTCAGCAGCCAGGCATCTGTGGCCCCTCCAGTGTCTGACTAGGGCATGAATAATTCAGGCAATCTCAGTAGTTCATTAAGCAGGCTCTACAGCCTGGCCTAGGGGTGATGGTCTGGCCCAACAACTCAGCATAATCTCTTCTGTTGGGGAGCCAGAAGTGAGAAAAAAAATAAGACATTGCCATGATCTTTGTGTCCTGTTAATTAGAATATGTGACCATGATGCCGTTAAAGTTCATAACAGAGCTGCCACAGCCAAAGACATGTTGATCGACTTTATCTCTTACACCTGGAAAGGCCTAGAACTCTGCTGCAGGGTAAAGTATTGCTTTCCTGACAGCCTCAGTATGGCTTTAAGCCACATGAAATCACAGGCCCCCATTGGACAGCAGGCCTTGTATTACAGTCACTGGGAGAGGGAAAAGGTCATGGTCAAAAGCACTTCGCCAAAATCCAAATGTCACTGTTAATCTTTTTTCCTCAGAACTTGTTATCACCTGTCTATTCACTAGATTGTACTGCTTAAACAGCCTAATATGTGATTACTTGAAAGACCATTGGACACTTCTTTTTTTCCATATTTGTCCCAGCATTACATAAATGGACCGAAGCATTTATGGTTTTGAGTTATTTATTCAGTGACATCACTAAAATAAAACTTTATTTAATTCTAGCTTCAGGAGATTTTTAATAACTGGAAGAAGCATATGTCCAGTGGACAAACCCACTGTGATCCTCAGTCATAAATTGAGAGATTCGAATCCATGTCAGTATTGTTAAGCATATGCCCTGATATGAAAATAAATTAAACATACCTACAGATCTTCCATGGAACATAACCTTTGTATGTATGTATGTATGTATTTATGTAGGTTTGTATTTGCATGTGCCATATATTCACTCTACTGAGTGCATTCACATAATGAGCTCTGATCATGAGCTAACATTCAGAATTGTTTTTATTCTTGAACTGTGTCATCCCATTTGCTCTTGTAACATGTGCTACTAATACTACATACAATAGTATGAGACAAGCTTTCTCTAGCAGTTTGAAAACAGGTTAAAATTGAGTACTCAGATCGGTGATTTGATCAATTATAACTATGTTACCAGTCTTCATGAGAGCAGGTTATTGGACACAAATAATCTTAGTGCATGTTGAAAATGTCCATTGAACAACCAGCTTTCTCAGCAACTGATGTACTTCAAATGTTTGGTATTTTGCTGAAAGACAAATGGGAGAACAGGTAGATTTTATGGACACGCCTATAAACGGTATTTATGGAATAAGGGTAGAAAACATGGATGCATGCTGTTTGGATCCTGCGTTTCATTTTCTCCAAGGATTTCAAGTGAATGTCTGGGCATGAAAAAGGCATAAATAAGATGATGGAAACTCTGCACACATATCTCAGTTCAGCTCCTGTGTCCTGGTTGCTGTGCTTGAATAGCGTGTTGCTACAGTTCTTTACTGGCTTTCTGGTTTGACTCAGTCATGACGTCGAACAGACTGGAGTGGAAGATTCCTCGACATTAGAGGAAACAGGTATAAAACAGATATAATCAGTCAAAATTTTTTTAAACATTTAGTGCTGGCATTAGCACACATGTGGGCCTAATCAAACTGACCATTAAAGTGCTGTAACTGTCCAGGGTTATCAGGTTAGAGTAACATCTTTCACACATATTTCCCTTGAAACACTGCTCACTCTCTTTAAAGGTCAACAACCTCCCTTCTTGATCCCTTACCGCCTAAGCAATTCAGGTTGCTTTTTACAGCTCCCAGTGAGCTAATCTTTTCCATAATAAATGGAGCACTCATCTCTGGATCACTGCTCAGCCCACACAAGGTAATTAAATTGAATTCATTTAACAAAATCAATGCTAAAAAAAGCACTACACTGAAGCACAAAACTTTCAGAAACCAGAGGCCAACATTCAATCTACCATTCACGACAAAGAGTTTTGAGAAAACTGTTTCTCCCATCATCTTTAGGCTCTAATGAAATAATGTCTAGTCTGGTTTTAGACCTCAACAAAGGACCAAGGCAACGCTGATCAAAGTTTTATAGAGCTGCTTTTACGATTTGACCAAAACTCAGTGATTTGGTGGTGATCTATTCCTATTTCTTCACCTAAGTGCCACCTTTATACAGTGCACTATCAAATCCTGCTTGACTTGAACACTGGAGTATTTTTTGACTCTACAGCTGTAACTTTATCATGTATTAAATCTTACTGACAGATATCAAGTTGTCCACGTAAATCTGATAATTCATCAAGGTAGTATAATTTTCCACAGGGTTCGGTGTTGAGTCCATTCTTTTCGCTTTCTTTA
This sequence comes from Chanos chanos, assembly GCF_902362185.1. Classification (NCBI taxonomy): domain Eukaryota; kingdom Metazoa; phylum Chordata; class Actinopteri; order Gonorynchiformes; family Chanidae; genus Chanos; species Chanos chanos. The sequence goes on from NC_044496.1 coordinate 21,142,544, forward strand.
CTGTTCTATTTGGTGGATTTATCCCGAGACATGGCATAAGCATTCATTGCTATGTGGATGGTACACAGCTTCATATATTGGCAAAACCTGGGAAGACCCCACAGGTGTCTGTCCTTCGGGTCTGTGCTGTTAACATCACACGCTGGATGACTAATGACTTTTTCCTCATACAAACATACACACACATAGCTTTTTAATTAGTGCTTTTCTTGTCTTTGGTTGTTTTCAAGATTATTTATTTTGTATTTATTTATTTATTTGTATTTATCAGTATCCTCAGTTTAACATGAGTATACACATCATTTTACCTTTTGTAAAATATGTGAAGACCTCATTGTAACCTAGACTTCAGACTGAAATAAACTTGAAAACCTAAAACTTAGTGTAAGGATTTCATTTGACACAAATATGCTTAGTTTGAGGATTAATGGAATGATGAGCATGGGTGACATTAACATCTCAGAACACATGACAAAGTTAGCCTGAGGAGAAAATTCTCTCTTCCATTTTCTTTCCTTTGTCTTCACAGCTTCTATCACAACTTCTTTCTCACTGTAGCTTCTTTTGGCTATAAATAGCAAGAGGATAATTGTTTATTTCTCTTTCGCTGCTATTTTTTGTAGTCCTGGAAGTCCTGTAGCAGGAAATGACGGGATGAAAAGGAGAGAGATGACCACAGTGCCTTTTGCTGTAGTCATCTAAATGTTCTCTCTTTACTGCCCCATCAAACTGCATCCAGCGTGGAGAGCAAGTATCCCTGCTCCCGTTTCCGACCTGTCTCTCACGGACAGTTGATTAGAAAGACTTGACTGAAGTCAGCGGACCTGTGAGCAATAAGTACTACAGTAGCTTCCCCCTCTTATTTTCTTCAGTCTGTCACAGAGGACTTGTCATCCGCATTTCAACGTCAGTAAATAAGAGTCAGTTTGCATAGTCATGGTTTGAACACAGAGGACTATGGGCTTGTTGTGGGTAGTCTGTCCTGTGAACAGCATGGTCCAGCTTCAGTTACCTGTATGAAGACACATTCTGAGTGTTAACATGAGGGTAATTAAGGAAACTTCCACAAAACAACTAGTGCAAGGGGGCTATTTGATGGGGTCTCACCTCTCTCTGAGGGGCAAAGCAGCATTGGTGTTCAGGAAAGAGAGCTGTTGCTCCAGACTACACACCCGGAAGGCTAGGTAACAGGAGGACAGGATGAGCATGATGATGCTGCAGGATGGATTAGAACAGCAGAAAGCACAGTCTCAGTAAAGTCACTCATCTCCACGACATCTCATATTGATGGAAACAATGTATGTGAATTACAGGCAAATACATAAAAACAACAACACGTTAAGGGATGTAAGCCAAAAACCAACAATGCAATGGAGGACATACTATGCAGTGCCACTTGTAAGAGCATACTTAGGTATGGTGAATATGATTATTTTGACCACTAGATAGCAGTATTGGACATGTAAAGCACATTATGTAAAGATGTGCTACAAAAGGAATTTCAGCCCAGCTATAATCATGTTAGTTGCAATAGCTCAGAAACATACAAGAGCTGAACCAACGGAACCAAAATATTTATTCTCTATTGCATTGGTGTAAAGATTCATTCTTTCTGTGACTGACATACACAGACCTGTACATGTACAATAGAATTTACTGTTGAAAAGTTATCTATATAGACTACAGAAATGTCTAAACTCAGCTAAAACATGTACAGAAAATAAGAGATATGTACTTGTCAGCATGGACATTTCCACAGGAGCGTTATTAGCGGGAGGACCGCAGTGAAACAAAAGTGCAGGCATCTAATGGCAGAGCTCTGTTACACTCACAGCAGGATGAAGAATTTTAACAGCTGGTACTCCATATGGCCAAGTTCTGGTACTGGTTCTGTCAAAAGGATCTTCTCTGCCTCTAGTCCTCTCTCTGCAAAACACAATGTGTGCAATTCAGACCACAAAATTGTTTAAATTACTTGTGGTATTAACACATTCAGTTCAATGCAGACTACTTTCAAGCTAACTGCTCTTTTTATATGGTTACAGGTATTTTCTAAAATAATATGCAGAGGTTACTGGAAAGAATGGTTCAATGTCATGTGGGAAACATAACACCTACAATCTCTATAGCCCTGGTTATGTATTTATGTTTCATTTGACTAACATCATCAGGTGTCTGAACTTGCAAATTCAGAGACAGATATATCTTGAGGAAATTATGTCAAATTATGACACATTAGACACGGTTCAAAAGACATGGTTCAAAAATACGGTTCAAAGTAATTATAACTATTATAATACAGTTGAATTATAAATGCGGTATCTATTACAGTTGTTGTAGCCGATATAATAGATCATATTAAAATTAAAATAATTAAAATAGCTATAACAATGAGTTACAAACTTTCTTTAAGTCTTATTTTGCAAAGATTCTAAAAGGATAAAAAAAACCTCATCAAATAATGATATGAAAAAGCACAATGAAAAAAAAGAAAAAGAAAATATATATATATATATATATATAAAATATATATATATATATATAAAATTCATCCACTGATGAATCACAGATCACAGATTATTAATACAATCCTGAGATTTCTGAAATCTCTGTTTTCGCTTAATCCCCCATTGCATAATACAAATGGACTGCACCAAATATGGACTGTCTAGTCCCAGTTCGTCATGCCAAAGGATTTAAGAAGGGATCACAGCATGTACTGGGCTGAAAATATCTATGGATGACCTAAAAGATAAGCCTACTGCAGCAAAAAAAACAAGCTTTTAACTAAATGAAACCTTATTTTTCATTATTTAATTTCTTTGGAAAAGCAGTAAATTGAGCTCCCTTTCAAAGAGCAAAAAAAAAAAACTATTCATGGACATCACAGTGCCCCCTAATGGTGGCTTGAGAAACCCATGGGACCCTATATATGTTGAAAAGCAAAGGCACACTGCACATAAGCATCAGTGCAATATCAGAGAATTTTAACAACATATTAACCACATGTTCACCAATCAAGTCCTTTCAGGTTTATGGTCTGGTGGGGAGCACTTTGATGGGGGTAAAACAGGGCTGAGTATATATAAATGCATGTAGTCAGCACATGTATCCTGTAAGTGTTCCTGTGTGGATGGTGCTCTGCTCACCTTCTAGAGGTTCATCTGTCTGAAATGTTGCTTCCACTGCACTCAGACTGCTGGTGGAATTGCCCAGAAGATCAGGCAGAGTGGAAGACACAGAAGCTACTGAAGCTTTCCTTCTCCACTTAAGCACTGGTGGAAATTCACCAGGAGCAGGGAACTCATCCTGGGCACATAGAGGGCAGTGTTAGAATGTATAGCAGAGTCTCATTCATCTCATCACTCATGTCATACTGACAGTAACATCATCAACAACAGAATCTCTGTATGGAAGTACCATGTACTCACACCTTAACCACCATTAGTATCATTAATAAATCACTTGATAAAAACTTGGCTGTGAGCTCTGTCTATGATAAGATGCAATTGCTAATTTTTGTTAAATATAAATCTCTTCATCACAAAAACATGAAACAAAGGTTTTGTGTTAAATATATGATTGTAGATTTGCAATCATTATGCTGAATTATTTTAGGGCTGCCACTATTTGTCGACATAATCGATGATTTCACCGATGAAAATGCGTTGACATCCATATTTTAAACTGGCACATCGTTTTCTTATTTTTATGAATTTACCTTTTTGATTTCTAGACATTATAACAAATGTTTTTTCTTCAATGTCACTACATAATTGGTGCTAGAGCTGCCACTAACGACTGTTTTTCTATTGATTAATCTATCGACTAATCAGTTAAATAAAAACGGTTAAATAAAAAACAATGCGTCGGTTTAAAATATTGATGTTGACGCATTTTCATCATCGACGTCATCAATCACGTCAACTAAAGCCCTAAATTATTTTGAAATTAATCATATCTGACTTTATTCCTGACAACAGCCAGCATTTCAGTATAATCTGGAACAAAGGATCACTATAAACTGATGAATTATCTGGGTACACACCTGGGTATATACAAAACTGAAACTGATATACACTTAATTACACTTACAGTGGCAAATCTAATCAATTATCACTCACAACCATCATGCTATCAACTCAAATTTTAATGCATAATTATATTAGATAATTTGACCCATGAATATTTATCTGCTTTCCCCTGCGGACGTGTACTGTATTATTGTACTGAAAGTAAGCAGCTGAGGTCAGAAGTCCAGAGTCCAAGGCTTACCAACGATAAAGTGTTGGGCTCCTCCATGTACTGTTTGAGGCTGAGGCTCTTCTTGCCATTAACCTATGTACAGTCCATGAGAAATGAGTTTACCTTATTACACAGACGATTTACTATTCAACAATCATAATTAAAAATAATACTTAGATCGTCTTTCTTGAATGTTTCATCCAATTCGTCATGGTAGGATAATGCATTATCTCACCTGCAGATGTGTGCAGATCCTCCTCAATATGTCGTATACACTGTCTCTGGACAGGAGAGACACAAATACATACTGCAAGGGGGAGCAAAGAGAGGATTAAGGTCTCCAAATGGCCTAATGCACACACAAGGAAACACAAGTCTGTACAGAAACGGACACACATATGCAAAGTGCAAAGTGTACATACTATCATGTAAACACATCCCGACAGGTGTAGCACACAAACACAAACACTCGTAAACATGCACACACATGCACACACACGCACACACACACACACCCATAAGATTTATAAGATTTCAAAATCAATATATACGTATTCCAGAACCTACTACAATGCAATGAGAATGACATTTTATTGGAATGCTGGAAATTTATGGAACAGTTAATTAACAGTTAACTCATTTAGGTTGGGAAAGCCTATCATTTAAAATCTTAACCCCTGCATTTGGAAAAAAAAAACATGCTGTATTCCAACCTCTGAACCCAGATCCATCACTTCCTCAACTTTTGCCATTTCAGTGCAACAATTTAAGTGTTACAGCTAACAATTACATAACCAACCTTAGGCAAACACAGTTCTGAATGGCAGAGGTGTCATTCTATACTTCTGAGCTACATCAAGGTCAGGCTGACATCACCACAGGAAAAAAAGCAGTGATATGGGCTTTGAGAAATGGCAACGTACAGAAATCGAACTACGTCTGTAAACCTCCAAACAAAAACCATACAGCCCAGTATGACGCAGATAAAGAAAACAGGTCATAACACTTAACTTAACATGTATATGTGTCGTTGGCAGTGAGTAAGCATCTTGAACACACACAGTTTCAAACTCTTCCTTCATTTGGATATGTGGTAAATGTGGGTGTTGGTACGTGAGTGAAATGAGTAAACCTAGGTGCCCTTCAGACTCTTTGAATATCACTAAACAGCTTCGATTAGCATTTGCATGGCAGCTGTTTTCCGATTCTCTGCGCTTGCTGACTGAGCTATATTTCCACAGACTCAGCCCTGACCTGCAGTCTCAGACAACGTACCTTCTGACTGGTGTCAGTGGTAATGGCAAGACCGTTAGGAACAAGGCCCGCAGTCTTATGCTTCTTCACCAGCCGCACAGACACCACAGGAATGGCAACCTGCGAGAGAAAACAAGTGAGAATGAAGAGGAAATGTGAGGCAAAGAATACACCACTCACAGCGCTATTTCTGTTTCATGTAAAATGTCCCTTAAGAGGACAAACAAAACATCAAAACTAAAGGAAGAGCTAAGTTAAAAATAAACCAGACAACTTCCAAAAACTTTGTGCTGTTAACTTAGATTAATTTTAGCCAGAACCATGAATATCTCCAAAGGTGTTTGTGATATGAGGGGTGATGGCTTTGACAATCTAGCCAAGCTACTGCCATCTACCAAGTGACTGATACTCACCTTGATGTCCTTGCCAAATAGGTTGGCATAGAAACAAAGCCAGTTTCTGGAGATGTACAGTCGGCCTTGCAGTAGAATGTCTCGCAGAAGAGCACAAGAGTATACTGTGGAAGAGGTCATGGAAAAAATTGCCAAACATACAGTCATATAACTCCCAAAAGACATTCAGACAGCAGACACAGATATAATGTTCATAAAGAGTACACAAATCTGATATGACACATCAAATATATTTTTCAGACTAAACTTCTAAAGTTCTAGAATGTTTCACACTTAGGACAATGAGCAAGGGGCTCATTGGACCATCAAAATTCTTGTGTGCTGAACTATTGTCACAAATGATTAATTTATATATTTCTAAATCCAAGCTGTAAAATGATTTGAGGTGAAAACTCTGCAAAGATCTATGTATGGTTTTGAGTCGTAATGCAGCAATGAGAATAGCACAGAGAGAGAGAGAGAGAGAGAGACAGAGAGAGAGAGGGAGACAGAGAGAGAGAGAGAGACATCTAGACCAACTTTTACCTTTCATCAGTATCTCTTCCTTGGGTACATTCTGGAACAGTTTGTGGTACTGAGAGTTGTACTTGCTGACAGTCTGTGAAGAAGAACAAGGCAAAGGGATAAGCTCCTGTATAGAACTCTTCTGCCGACCGCTTCTCTCTTTCAGAGAACGAGAGCTCTGCACCAGGCTGAGCATGCTGACACAACACTCCGCACGCAGCGCGAAGCAGCCTCACACTGCACCTCTCTTCTGCTGAACGCGAGAGCGCTTGTGCATGCGCATTCGCGTCAGAGACGGACTCGTATGCCACAGTCCCTGTCCCGTGTCCCAGGCCTGCTGAGCCAACAAACAGCTCTCTTACTCTTTCCTGTGAACTGATCCAGTAGCCTGGTCTCCTCTTACTTCAGTCCCTCTGTTACACCGCCTCTTTCCCTTCAGTGCTCTGATAATGTCTGTCAGAGAGCAGACCTGCAGCAGAAACACCCACGGCACCTCGGCGGAAGCTTCACTCTCTATTGCACAAAAAAAACCCACACTCACACTTGGGTTTCCTGAAGCTCATGTCAGTACGCTTCATCGCGCACTGCTGCACAACTGAGCATTTAGATAATAGTCGTGATCCAGATGGGGGCTTCTAAGTGGAGGCTTCTTTTAATGTTTAAACCTGGCATTGTGCAATCACGGAGCTTGAGCCGCTACCACTGAATGCAATTATAGATATTACAGCTCTACAACTTCTCATATAATAAGGTCACACGCTCACTGAGGTTAACACACAGCAATATAATCCCATACCTAGGTTAGAGACTGGATGTGAAATACAGGGTGATATTATTGGCTCATGGCCTTGACCCAAGTTTTCTTTTTTTTATTATTATTTCCTGACAGACATCTGGTGTATTCCATTACCTATGGTCTACCTGTAGGTCAAAGAGGCGGCGCTGTGCTGTTTCTTAGAGAACACATAAAGATATTACAACAAAGACTAGCCTATAAAAGAAAAGACAGCCCTCTGTGGCTCTACTCTGATAACACCACTTGTTTTTAATTAAAAATAGTACAAAGGGGAAAAAAGATGAAGAGGGATAAAAAATCATCAAGAAAAAATAAGCAAGCATACACGCTACTCGAAATGAATAAGGGGAAAAAAAAAAAAATTAATTCTGTTTCTATAAGAAATGTATGGAGAGTTTTTACTCACAGATCCACGGTAGCATTTCTTGACATCTTCATATGTCAGGTCATCTATCAACTGCACCCTGTCATGAAGAAGGCAATACACATAAGGAAATGGAAATTGCTTTCATGACCAATAGTGAGTGTGTATGTAGCAGACTATGTATCATTGGGTTATTTGTAGAACTTATCTGTGCAGCCAACAAGAAATCCTGCACCCTTAACTTAAATAAAAGCTAATCTCGATATAATTTTCTGCCCCTACAAATGTTTGTATATATTTTCTTTTGGCTACAACACTACAGCAGTCTGCAGTCTGCAGTTAACAAAATCGCAAAGCAGAAGGAAACACGTTACCACCACCACCACACCAGAGAAGTGCAGAACTCATTTTCATATTTGTATACAATGAAAGTTTTAACACATATAAACTTTTACAGAAATGGAAGATGAATATATGCGCCTGCCTGTTTACATGCATTGATACAAATAATCAGCATTATATTCCAAATCATAAACCTGTAACTGAGTTTGGTTGTAACTGAGTTATAACCTGTAACTGTGTTTGGAAAGACAACCGCTGGATGAGCTTCTCAATTCAGTAGATATGAACAAAGGCACTTTTAACTCAAGGCATGATGAGACCATAGTCATATGGTCATGTTCATGTTTAAGGCCTGAGGCACTGTGGCAGACTTGACTTGTTCTTATGACTCCAGTTAAAATGAACCAGTGTCCTCTCAAAACAGTAGAGCATCTACAGTGCAAGTTCTAAAAATGGGCTGATGGGTCTCTGACCAATCAGCGTGCATATCAGATGAACAGAGGCTATTCAAAGTATTCAAACTATTCTATATGGTACATCATACCACTTATGGTAACCTGGTGTTTGGCCTATAAGACCACAGCACCTACAGTCTAATGCTTTAATACAGTCGAATTGCTTTCTGGCAAACTGACATAATTTTTGAACTAGACATAGATTTAGGACAAAAATGTAACCTTCCATGTCTTGAGTGGCTGTGGTTTCATATGACGCTTTGCTATTTCAGGTAAGATCAAAATCTTTTTTAAAATGTGATACTTGCAAGCTTATCAGTATGTTTTGGAAACTTCAAAGTAAGCAAGAACGAGCAGGCAAGGGACATGCCAGCCCAGAAACAAAAATAGGCAGACTGAGTTTCAGTCCCATTGTACTGCTTTTGATGATAAATAATGGTGCTAATACTTAAAAGTGTTAAAAGATGGAGCAGCTGTGAAAACACTAATTGAGACAAGCTCCAGGGCGCATCGAAGCTGAAAACGTGTGTAAGAAACATTTCTGCAGAGATTTTCCCCAAGTCTCGTGGAATAATGCTGAGCTTCTTTTTCCAGCTGATGAGATCATTAATTTAAAAAAAATGACCAAGTAAAGCAGAGGAGTTAGCCCGAAACTCAGTGTTGTATCATATATGCAACATTTTTAATAAGACTTGCAAAATAATGTGTCCAACAACATACAACATTAACAGCCCATTTGAAAAAAACAAACAAACAAACCATACCACACTAGAGACATTTTTGCATTTAAGACAATAAGCATTTAAAGATAATAAGCATTTAAGAGATCTCCCATTTTAGCCTGTAATACAGGGAAGAGCCTTTCTTCCACACATGACACGACTATTCTAGATGGTCTAAGATTACACCTGAGAATATGCACATCATTGCTCATTCTGTTCACCACCTGAGCCTGTACACCTCAGCCCCTCAGAGAGGACTCAGAGGACACAGGCAATGGGCCAAGAGAGGAGCAGAGAGTTTGTCTCCACACTGACAAATAATCTAACAGCTGCTGAGAGAGAGTAAGTACAGGTGGCCTAGGTCATCTGGCCTTGCTCTTTTTCACATTAAATTAAGAGAGGGTTCTGTAAGTGAATGACACTGAATGACATTTTTGCATACATTCAAGCCTTTATGTGTTTTTTTTTTTTTTTTTTAAAGAAAAGGAATTCTTCAAAGCTCAACCCGTTTGAAACAAACGGGTTGAGTTTTGAGTCAAGTTCATATTAATACGTCAAGGCAAAGAAACCTTCCTGTCATGGTTGTCATCAGAAAGCAGCCAGAGACGTGTCCTGTATTCAGACTCAAAGTGATGATGCAAAGCAGTAATGTAAGCTGTGAAGCTGCACAGCTCCAGTAGGAAGGACAGCGTGACGCACCCTTCTGTTTCTCCCTGTGCCACGTTAGGCTCTGGGGAGGGCTCCATGACATAGCACACAGGCTAAGGGAATACACACTCTCTCTGTAACGTCGAGATGAGTCACCAGAGAGTAATTACCAGAGTCAGATGACCAGACTAGTCATCCACTCTCTATGAACAGCTAGTAACATGGGGGTTAATCCAAACCACACTTAGTCTGTCCCACTACATGCAGTTCTGCCTCTGTCTGCCTCGATAATAACAGTTTGTTAGAGAAAGGGCTAGAAGCATACTGGGATCTCAAACAAATACCGCATTATCTGCAAAAGTACTTTTTATATGGTTAGTATTTTTGCACTTTATAGCTAATATCAGGCTACTAAATTATTTGTTAATTTCTTTGAAAGCATTTAAACTTGGAATTACACGTTACGCACTACACTCACACACACACACATATATACATGTATATGTATGTGTGTGTGTATGTATACACACATATATATGTGTATACATGTCTGTATGTGTGTGTGTGTGTGTGTGTGTATATATATATATATATATATTTATATATACGTGTGTGTGTGTGTGTGTGTGTGTGTGTGTATCTATAAATAGGCTTGGCATACCTTTTCTGCTCCCCTGATGTAAGCAGACATGCTTATTAAAAACACACAGGAATTCCATGGGGAAAGCCCTCCACACCATGCGTTATTAATACACACTATTCTAATTAACGCCTGACTACATCTGGTAAACAAGTGGGTAGCTAAACATATCTGACTCTATAAAAAACAAACACTAAATGCAAATTCTAAGTACAAAATTTGCCCCTCATTGAAATCTATTCATTGATTTCTGAAGTAAGGCACTGTACAACGTTGCAGGTTTTTGGGGGGGGGGTTTTGGATGACGACAGTGATGCCCAAGATCGGGCCCCTCCTCCTGTACCCGTGGAGGTGGAGAGTTACCACTTAAGCAAGCTGTCTGTGTGCCCTTGGCTGTGGCACTGCATAGCAAAACAAATTAAGAGCCCAACTGAAGATGCAACCAGAAAGGCAACACCTCTGTGGCGTAGTGAGTGAAGAACATATTGTCAATAATTCAACTGATACCACGCAAAAAGACAAAAGGTCACAAGGCTCAGAGCTCAAGACCATCTCTAAAAACCCTGAACTGGCCACCTCTAAAGGCATAGCACAACACAACACTTCTAATGTGACTTGTGGAACACTATCCTGGGTAACTGGACAATAGGCTCATTGATATAAAGACAGAATAGGCATTACTGATTCAGCAAACCATAGGCCTCTGCACCCAATCCATTCTAGGAGCAAATTCCAACAGATTATATCCTGTCTTAGCACATGATTATGCAAAACCTATTCCCCTGGTATAACGTCACTTGTTGGCACCAACGGGGTTGGGTTACGCCACTATTCAATCTTGGTATCGTTTTCCTCTGCAAGTAAACTACCTGTTAGTGACAGCAAATGGAATGTGAAAGTAAACGAGATGCTGAAACACAGTAATGGAGTTTTGAAGAACATTTCAGATGAAATTTTTTGCTCTACAGAAACATACGGCTGTGATCAAGCAAGAAAACATAATAGCGAGGCAATTTAAGAAAAAGGAAAAATAGAAAAAGAAAAAAAAAACTTCTCTTTCTGAAAGACCATGCCTTGGGATAAGTGTTCTAGACACCTTCCTATGGAGGGTGCCTTTGTGAGTAAGGGAAAAAAGTACCACTTACTGTTCATGCTCCAACACAGAAACTCCTATCTGTATCATATAAACCAGGTTCATACCTTAACAGAGCTCTGTAATATCAGGAAGCATATATCCTTGCAATGATGGGAACTTTATTGTTCTACTTAACTCTATTTCCCTATATTAAAAATAAGGTTTTATTACTTTATATTAGGCACAGCTTTACAATAATGCAAATGATGTAAGGAACATGTTTATGGTCATTAGAATACAGGCTCCAGAATGCACAAGGTTAAGCAGACAGAGGTAGTGAAGAGTTCATGGGATGACTTGCCTGAACTGTGTGGGGCACTGGGTGTCCTCCTCTTTTGTGGGGTCTGTAAGGTCCTGAGCTGTGAGGAGGCCAGCATCCTCAACTTGCTCCTGGTGCTCCATCACACTTCTAGGCCTGTGCACAAACACACATAACTCAGTGACAAAATGTGTGCAGCATTTACTTTATGTGTGCATAGTCCAAACAGCTATACAGAGCTAAAATGTCACCCATAAGAGTAATAACACATTAGCTTGTGGGTGTGTGCATACACACGCATGCACGTGCGCACACACACACACACACACACACACGCACACACACACACATCTACCCTCCAGCCATATATCCAACTGCCATGGTTAATTAAAAAGGTGTCTTATAACTTTAATAATCTCTAATTGAGAAAATTCATTATACTACAGGTAATGTGTCTATTAAAATGCAGACATGTTCCAGTTTTGAAGGTCACACTTGAATTACTGCCTTACATATAGTAGAGGACTGACACAATATGGCACAACAAACAGCTTTTTCATTTTTGAGAGGGTGCAGAATACCTCTATAACACACAACAATCCATCATCCAAAGTGTTTATGATAATATTTGTACAATAAACAGACAATGTCAAAGGACAAATGCCTGAGAGAGGACAGCACCTAAAGCTGTACAGTCAACAGCTAAGTCTGCTACAGAAAGCAGTGCTGCACGGTCCTCTTAGGGTCTATTACGGAAAAACAGCAGTGCCCTTTAGGTCACAAAAGACTAAAGAAACAGTACACTAAAAGATTCACTTAACCTTCCCTTTGTTAACATTACTAAGGGTTAAATCCTGTTTTCATGATTTTGGAAAGATCACCAATATCAGTACAGTAGCAGGGTCTCAATACATCCTTTTAATACATTACACAAATGGAACTCCTCTGGGTTTGTTTCAGCACCAGGGCGTGTATTTGTGGTGGATACACAAATGGTCACCAAAAAGCCCCTACAGAATATAAGTGTTTCTTGTCTATCTGTGTCTCTGGTAAGTCTCACAGTGACGTAGTAAGAGCTGTCCTACTCATGAAGGTTAATCAGTACACATCCTCCTCCTCCTCCTCCTTTTTATTAGGACATATATATACAAGCCCAGGCCTGTACAGGACTACCTCTAATCCACTTACCCTAATCAACTTACACTCAGCAGCATAGGACATCTTTTAAAGATACAGTGCACCATTTCTAACACATCAGTTGCGACTAACTACTGTTGGAGCCAGAACTTGCCAGAATATGCCAGGAGGCACAATACATAAATGGAAATCATGTCCACGCATAGGACAAGAAAGCAGTTTGAAAAAATGGAATCATATCACATTGCGACGTGACTCTTTTCAGAATGATGTCACAGAGCACAGTGCAATGTCATCAGACTAGCTTTTCATACAGGAGAAAGTGCCTTTCCTGTATCTGTACATCTGTACAAATGGTAACTACTTTTAACATGTGTCAACAGTGCATGTTACAGAAACACAAACTTTATTTATTTATTTATTGTGTGTATGGGTGTGTTTTTAAGTTTTATGGTGTTCTTTGTTTGTCTTAGGTGCTTAAATGAAACATGGCACAGAACAATGCTCCTTTAAACTCACCTATACAAAGACGATAGGTGTTGCGTGTGGTCATGGTGAATAACAGTTACTAAAATATGCATGGGCTGACAATTTAACAGTGAAAGTTAAACACAGATATGTGGGTGTGTGTTTTGGCCTCTGGCAAAAATCGGTTCCCTATTCAGCATGGTACTATGAAACAAATATCTCCAAAAATTAGTTCAACTGCAAACTCAAATAAATACTGGATTCCCAAATCAAGACTTGATTCAAAAATCAAAACTGAATATTCTGTGAGCAAGAACAGCTTGGTATTATGCATGACTAACCAAGCCCCAGAAACTCTCTTTCAGCATTTGTGGTGAAGGGAACGAAGGCTTTCTTTTCACCTCCCCTATAGAACATCTGCAGTCCAGTGCTGCACCCTAGTCTTTGTTAGAGAAGACAGGCACAGTCCACCCACCTGCTCTACAAAATAGGCAAGTGAAGGTTTTCTTTCTTCCTTTCTTTTTCCTCTAGTCCTCCATACTGTCAGCTCTAGTAATACAGTCTTCATTTATGCAAGTGGTCAGAGAAGAAAGTACTTTCTAAGACTAATCAGCAAAACATATTGCAAACTGGAGCTATTGCCCCCCCTTCATACTATGGTCTAACTAACATCAGAATTTGCAAAACTATTATACAGCTATATTTGTTCATTCACAATCATTCAGGTTTATACCAAAAGTGGCATTAGACTTTCTCAAACGTAGCTTCAAAGTCCAGAGATGTCTGACTAGGGTATGGCGTTCACCTTTGAAGAAAGCTATCAATGCAAAGAAAATAGGGCAAGTATATGTACCTAGAGTCACTTGCTATGGTGCTACGTCAGCTGAACTGTTCTCGCAAATCTTACAACAAATGCTGTCATGTATGTTTTATGTTACTTAACTCACTGGAACATGAGTCAGACAGTCATGATAATAAACTTATGAAAAAGCAGGGCAGCCTACGTCTTAATTACAGATTATTCTCATTCGCGAGGCTGGTTTAAGTCTTAACTATTTCTCTGTTGTCATACTGGGAAGAAAACGTTTCTAGGAAGTGAAATTAATTGTACTCAGTACTCTGTTTTTCTCAACACTCAGTACAGTAATGGAAGGGTTCACAGTAATTACATCCCTGGCTAATTACAAAAGAACACCCGAACACATTAAAAAATACCCTATGAACGTACCTATATCCTTTTCTATCCCAAAGCGTTCTTCATGTCTTCCGCGGTTATATGATGGTGTAACGGCTCATACTCAACATACCAGCGGTAGACAACTCCATTCCTTGCATCAGGGACGGGTATCAACCAGGTGACTTAAACGAACTCACCAAAGCCATATCATCTCGGGCGAACAGACACCGGAAAACGCCACCCCCGACGGCCTATCTCAACTCAGCCTACCTAGGCTGCAGGCAAATCGAACCTTTCTTTGAAAGCCTGTTGCGCCATGCATCCAAGAGTAGGGGTGGGCTGAACTGTACACTGTAGCATTCACTTCTACATGACTATAGAATTTTCTACAGAAGTCGCTTTACGACTTAACTGCTGTCCACGACTGATTTAACACACTGGTTTACCGGAATCCATCTACCAATAAGAAACTGGCCATGTCTTTATAATATAGACATTAAGCTCATCCTATCAGAATTATTATTATAATACCTACATATATATATTTTTTTAATTTATTTTTACAGTGCTCCGAAGGGCTATAGTATAGTAAAGGAATGGTAACCAATTACGTAAATTTACTTATGACAATAAAGAACTGAAGGATATCATTAAATCTTTTTTTTTAAATCTTCTTTTAGACATTGGTGGTTTGAGAATCAGTTATTTATCACCTTATCTGAGGCAAAAACAAAACAAACAAACAAACTAGAACAACAACAACAAAAAGATCTGCAGCTTTGACATTCAAAACTACACTGATGCTGTTACTGATCTAAAGGTCTCTTAGCCAGCTGTTTGTAACCAAAACTCAGGAGTACTGAACATGTTAAACACTTTGAAATGACCTGGTTTACATTTGGTTACTACAGGGGCCTACTATAAAGGCATAGCAAAGCATTTACAAATTAGAAATAATTAGTATTTCAGAATCTTCTGTAACCCATTTATTTTCCATAATATTTGAATGATATCACAGGCGTGACTAAATAGGCAAACTGGAAAACCATTTCTTTGTTAAACGGCCAGTTTATTGATGCTGATGTTCTTGAGTATCTACAGGAACATGCTCTCATGAGAATACTAAGAGAGTTTTGATTGAAAAGATCAAAGCATATGCCTAATGCACACACAACACTAACAGTGCAGACCACTGTGGCTATGACTGAGACAAAACTAACTTTTTGCATTGAATAAAATGTTTGTATGGTCCCTGTAATGTATGGTATCTGGTCTTAAGATAAGCTTGCTAAAATTCTTTTTGACTGGGATGTTGGTATATATTGCGGAACACTTTGCCCACAATTAGCATTGTGGCATTGTATCATGAGAGAAAAGTGGTCTCACCTTTCTTTGGTGCGATGGGCCCAGGTGCTAGGACCATAAGGGCGTCTCTCTGGGTCAGACCCCTCCACTGATGGAGCCTCAGGGCTGGCCGCATATATAGTGCATCCCATGAAACCTCAAGTCTCTACTGAAAGGTCAGTGCAGAGCAAAAGAAAGCATGTCCTTCCATGTCAGTGAGCTGTCTTCTCAGGATCCCACGGAAAAAGCCATTGCATCAGCATATCTCTTGCCTCTCCCCCTCCCAACAGAGGGATAATCAGATTTTACATTTACACTCAACAAAATCATCCTATAATCTCCACTGCTGCATCACATTGGGCACAAAAAGCTTTTATTCACATGGGCATAAAATATTTTTTAATACCCTTGAAAGCTCATCGGGAAGATCCACTAGCTGAAAACAACTATTGCAATAAACCTGCTGTCAAAGGGTATTATATGCTATTATATGCACTTACCTACACATTCTGAACTTCTGAAGTCAATATGAACCAAGCTTGCTATCAAATCTAGAGGATGTGAACAAAGTACATGTTGTATCATAGAAATATGTTTCTAAAAGATTGAAATACTAGAATTTAATAAAATGTTAAATTGCTAATATAGCGCGAGGTACGTTCTGTTAAAATGGATTTGCCTGATTTATGAAACCTATTGTATGCAGACCAGCAATTCAGATTAGCAGGCACAGATACACTGATGGGCTAGTTAAAAAAAAAATCACGCAGAGGGCGTCCTCTACTGGTGTCTGAATCATACTGCAGTTTCCTGATCTCCTGCTGCATTCTAAATCATGTTTTGAGGTCTGTGGTTACATGCGTTTAAGGCAAAAATCTTCTCTGTGTTTAACTGAGCAGTTGTAACATGCAGTCTATGGCATTTTAACTGGTGTTTCTGACCAATGAGCTTTACTGTCAGACTTGCAGTAAAAAATGATGATGACCAGAGTGCACTAGGTGGACAAGGCTAGATTAGCACTAATGATTTAGCACATAAGAGAAGAGAGAATGACTAAAAAAGCCACACAAGGAAAGAAATGATTGTCTCATAAAAAGATTTATTTTTTTGCCTAAATGTACAAAGGCAAGTTACAGTACTGTATAAAAAAAAAAAAAGTGGTAATGTACACTTTTACATAAAGTCCAAGAAGGAGCAGAAGGTCATTTAGGAGAGTTTGGGTGACACCTGGGAGAATACTCCAAACAAAGCGATAAAAAAATGTAAACATCCTTTTAGTACCACGAACAGATACTTTGTGACATAGACGGATGGAGCACATTCGGAGAGATGGTAACTCGTGGGAAGTGGATGCCATCCATGCAAGAGTGCACAACATATTTCTCTAGTATTACAAAGAATGTGGATTAAGCACCATTTGAGAGGATTTACAGACTGCAATAATGACATGGACAAAGTAACTGGATGAATAAACCTCAGCAGACGAAAAAAGGAAACAAAATTCCTCTAACCTGCACCGAAAAAAAAACATAAGTTTTTCCTCATGATGGCTATACTTTCAAAGGCAAGTCAAGAGACTTAAAGTATAAAACTCTCACAGGTCAAGGTCCATGACTCGTTTTTTTAAATATTATTAGATCCAAATCGACTGCAGATTAAGATACCTGTGATTCAGTGTGCACCAAGTCCCTTTGAGGAAACATGTAAAATTCACAACACAAAGCAGGTACACGAGTATTCATTTTTTGGGCATTTTAAATCCAATCATATGCATGTTCAAGCATTTAACCAATTCAGAATAGTGAAGAACAGATTCAAGCAATGGCACCTCAAAGAAAGTAGAAAAAAGAGGTACTACATGAACTGTGGCAGATGAAGAAATTCCAAAAAACACTACGTCAAAGGAGCGATCCTGAGGATTTGGGAGTGAAATTTGAAATCCATACCTAACAGCCTCTACTACATTTTGGATTCCTGCTTCTGCACGAATTTTGTTGTGCAATGACAAAGCATTACTCTTGTGGTTTACACATGAAAGTGAGAACAACAGCCAGGGTAACACTCCGAGCACATCGTTTTAATCAGTAAATCTGACATGGTCTCTCGCAATGTCACTTTGTATCCGTCGGGTAAAACATAAACCACTTTTAAACACGCTCAGCAGCACTCATCCAGGGTAATTTCTAGAGATACTGCAAACAAAAACGTCATCATATTTTGAAAAGAAATGAGGTCAACCCTGATAATGACCTTAAAATGAAGGTAGACAGTGATAAACCAAAACAAAACTAAAAATTAATGTTTATGTTCTGTCTGGGATAAAGGACATGACTGAAAAACAAAAAAAAAGGGGGGGAGGGGGGGGGGCAAAAACCTCCAGACTGCTTTCATATCATAGTAGCAATGAAATGTCAAGGTAAACTTTGACGGTGTTTCAATAGTGTTTTTTAAAAAAATTCCTCTGTACAATATATACAGACATGATCACATTGAAAGTGGAGTGTGTGAGAGAAATGGAAAAAGGTGACATTTCTGCAGTTTCACCTTTTTAGCGCTTTCATACACCATGCTGAGCAACGTGACCAATTGCTCTGTTAGTGTTAGGGTGACATCATGATAGGCTATGTAAAGACATTCAAATAAAGCATTCTCTCTGAAAATACCTTTGAGCATTCACTGCCACCATCCACATTACATCTACACTGAGTGTCCTGGAGTAAAACAGAAGGTGCTATGCACATTCATAGCGAAGTTATTAAAAAAAAAAAAGAAAGAAAGAAAGAAAGAAAGAAAGAAAGAAAAAAAAAGACATTAAAAACCGAACACACAAAACTGCTGAGTTTATTCTGACGTGCCACCCAACTCCACAGTAACCTCCACGATTCTAGTCACCTGCACACTACAGTACATATACTCCATCTAGATGTAGGGAAAGCCTGGCTCTAAAGACTCCTTAAAACTCCGTCTGAAAAGTCCCTCTGCACTTCCCCGCTGCTACACAGTTGAGCATGGACTAATAGCATCCGGTCTAGCTCTTACCTATTCCATCATATTACCAGACATTTATTTCAGAGCGGTGGCAATGCAGGGCCTTTCACAGGGTTCCAGGTACAAACGCATCAAGGAGCTTCAAGGCAGCTACAGCACCGGAGGGATTTGTGGAGAACACTACATGTACTTAAATGAGAGTTGAACTTTGACACTGCTTATAACAACAAACAAAACTCTGGTGATACAGCTTGTCAGAGACAGAACCGTTCAGTTGACCTAGCTTTGACCTACAGCAGGCTGAGTTTCACTGTTCGGTAGAACATTATTAAAATATACAGGGAAATCTATCAGCACTTACAATAAATAGTGTAGGTAAACAGTGATAGGCAGCCCCTACTGTGGATGAATGTTAACTGTGAGGGAAAAAAACACATTCTATCATTTCTTTTGCACTGAGAAGGGTGACCGTATTTCACTGTGGGGAAAAGTTATACTGACCCTAATGAAAAGGTCAACATGGAGTAATGAGGTCTATAGGCATATGGGGATGAGGACTGTGAGAGAGATAGACCACATGTGAGACAATGATTAAAAAAAAAAAAATTAATCACCCAGCACCCCTCTTGTGGTCATTAGAGAACAACCAGAAATGGTTCACATTACTTAACACAATTTTTAATGTGAGGATGCACACAAGGAGAAAAGGGCAACATCTTCAAACATTGCAAGGTGATAAACTATCTTCAGTCTTTTCATCTCACCCTCCAACCCATACCAAATCTCTGTAAAGATACTGTCAGTGAGGGGACCTCCCCAACAGTATTAATCATCAGTTTGTATGACTGACTCTTCAAAAAGTTCTCAGAGTTCAGAGGCCAGTGATTTTCAGCAGAGATGAATGGCTTTGAACCTGGTCTCACAGTCCGCAGTATGGTACGAGGTACAGACACTAGGAAAACAGCGATCTGCCACACATTCTGGCAGAAAACTAAAAATATAGAAACACCATTCAACTGATGTCTAAATGAACTCCATATATTTCCCCATGTGATCCAGTCACATGTATATTTGTGAACGAGAGGTGAAGCAATCAGGTCTCCCTGGAAAATGAAACAGACAGAGTCAGTCCATGAATATCCAATGCACCACAATAGAGAAAACATGAAAAAAAGCAAGTAAAATCATAGCCACCAGGGGTCAGTATAAGCTTAGTAAGATGGCTGACACCGATATTGAAGCTTATTGTTGTCCTGAAAAGACCTGTTAGCCTGGGGATCCTTATATAATTCTGGGGCTTCAGAGCAGATTAAAGCCTGCAATACACTGTGTCTATCTTTTAAAGATTTCAAAGAGAGGTTTTTTTCTGACATTGGAAAATATACAGCTCAGTGTAACACAAACTAAGATGAAGACAGTTCAGATGCCACTGTGCACTTGTGTGATAGCGAATACTTAAAAGTACAGGCATAACACCTAATCGAGAAACTGATCTTTCTCTCCCACCTACTCCAGCTGTCTATCATAAATGTCTTACCATTCTCACCTCCGTGCTGGTGGATACAAGGAGGGGGCTGAAGCTTGATGACTGGCAACAATGGCAGACGATGAAAGGCCTGTAAGTGGTAATGAACATTATTGGTGCAACAAAGACAAAAATGTTTGTTGTAACTACAATACCAAGGAACCACTCAGGTCAGCCAAACTTTACAGAAGTAAAACAGAATATATATATATATATATATATATATATATATATATCTTAGTATTTAGCAGTGTGTCATTTCCATTCCATTTCACTAATGTCTTAGATATCTTTACTTGTCTTTAACCGTTACTGGCAGTGGACAATGACATTCTCATGAGCGCATGAATGAAAGTGAGCATTGAAACAAACTGACCTGCAGCATAAGAGAGATCGTATTGTCCCGAGAGAAGAGGATAGCCTAGGTGGTGATGTGTTGGCATGATGCGCTGAGAAGGAGATGAGCGCGGTCGATCCAGGTCCCTTTCCCTTTCTCGCTCCCGTTCCCGTTCCCCTGTTCCCCTCTCTCTCTCGTGAGGTGGCTTGTCACTGACTGTGGGCGACTTGCTTTTATACTGGTTGGCTTGTTGGTGTAAGATGTCAAGGGCCTTGGACTCTGAGGCAGTCTTGCTGCTTACGGTGGGGCTGGCACGAGATTTCTCCCCTTCTTCACCATTGCCCATCTTACTTCCATATGGTGGGAAAGAGTAGCCTGACAGATAGGAACCTTCAGAGGAGGTGCACACATTAGTTTCAATCTGTCTTTGCGAGCGGAAGCAGAATTAAAACTAAAAAAATAAATAAATTAAATAACCTCAGTAAATACATTTTCATTTAGATGCCTTTACCTGGGTAATTCTGCATCATGACGGAGGGCATCCCCCTGAATCCAGGGTGGTTTGGATCATAACCTTGACCATAGGCATAACCATGCATATATGGCATATATGACTGGTGCTGTGGAAGGGAAGAGGAGAATGGAATATGGGAATTAGGCCTGTGGTCCTTTCCTGCACCACGGTGGTCCTCTGAAGACGGAGCAGACGTTCGGGTTTCAGAACCCTCTTTGTTCTCTTCTTTTGAGGTAATCTCCTTTGCCCGAGGCCTCTCTTCCTTTACTTTCCTTTCGCGTTCCCGATCTCGTTCCTCGTCTAACTGCCTCTGGCTCTCTGGGAACTTGTTAGGGAAGACATATAATTACAGTCATAAATCATAATATCAAAATAAGCTGAAAGCAAGAAGAAGAAAACACCGTTCTACCCACACTTGATAATCCAGTGCTTTATTCCACAAGGTTCTCATATCTATCCTATACTTTTACCAAGTCATTAGTTCACACTGAAAAAATGGTACTGAAAGTCAAAATGGCACTGAAAGTAGAAGCCCTTACCTGTCTGTACCATATGGCTTGCTCCATCCCTGGCCTTGCAGACTCTGCACCTGGTTTTGGGTCATCTTTGCCGTGATGGCTGCTATCAGCAAGCTTCATCTTCAAGCCCTCGGCCTGTTGAGGCTGAAGTTTAGCCTCTTCCCCCTTTGGGATGATAACAGACTTGGTTGGCTCAGAGGGGTCTCTTTGCTTTCCAGGGGCCTGTGGTTTCCCGAGGTCAGACATACTTGGCATCTTCGCAAGTCCAGTGGGAATCGAGGGCTTCTGTTTCCACTCTTCTTTCATGGAGACCTCCCTATCCTTTAGACCAGTGTCAGGTTTCTTCTCAGAGGCCCTGTGCTGCTCTGCCATCAGTCTTTGCCTTTCCTCATACTGCTGTCGGTAAGCAGGGTTGGTGTTCATCAGGTGGTTGTGATAGACCTGGTCTGGATACCCATAAGGGGGGACATAGTACTGGTTGTAATACAAAGGCTGCATGTACATGTTGGAGCGTTGCTGGATGACAGATGGTTGCTGCTGCTGCTGACTCGTGGTATTTTCCACTTTGCGGTCCTCTTGGGCCTCCAGCTTGACCTTTTCCTCATTTTGTTCATGTTCATCCTCTTTCTTCACCTTTACAGACTGGCCTTCTGTCAGGGGAGCACTTGTATTGGTACCACCAGGGCTAGGGTGGGTGAAATTGGGTGAGTAATAGTTCTCATAGCTAGGATAATACGGAGACTCCTTACTGGGAGCCTGTGCCAGGAAGAGAGCTTTCTTGGCTCCCTCTCTCATGGCCTGGTCTTCTACCTTAGATTTCATCCCATCTATTTTTCCCTCAGCATCTTCTCCAGCATCAGAAATATCAGAGTATGCAGGGCTGTTGGTTTTCACTGAAGAGGTGTCAGCACCATTCTGATTAACCAAATGGAGTGGAGTGAGTGGCTGTCCAACACCACTGTCCATTCGACTAGCAACACCAATGGATGGACTGGGAGCATTGTCTGTGAAGCTGTATATCTTGTCTGCTTCAGCCTTGATACTGGCCAGACGACTCTGGTGGGAATCAGAGGAGCCATTGAGAAACCCTTCATTTCTGGTCCCAGGATCAGAAGACTCCGAGTACGGGCTCTTCCCATCTTCACTTCTCCCCACTTTACCTGGGGGCCTGGGGCTGTCTGTCTCTTTACCAGGATCTTTCTTTTTCTTGTCTTTTTTCTTTTTGTCCTTAGAGGCACTAAGAGCTGGATTAATGGAAGAAGGGTCTACAGTCACGCCAGGCTTAGATTGTATGGTTTTAAGTTGGGGGCTCTTGGGAATGCCCTGCATCACAGAGGCCATACCTGGAGGTGGGTTAGGGCCTCCTGGATGAAAAGATGTTCCCTGTAAAGTGTACATCTGTTGAGAGGGAGCAACTGGTCTAGAGCATTTTATGTTTTTCTGTGCCAGCTTGTCAGATTTGGCACTGCTGTTGGACTTTTTGGTCCTCTTTTCGTCCATGCCATCATTGCTGGCCTCATCTGTGAGGCATGGTCCATCTTCACAACCATCCATGGGTGTGCCACAAGCGTCAGCATCAGGTTCACCATTCTTTTTCTTGTTCTGTGGCTTGGAACCAAATTTACCAGGGGAAGGAGATGGGCTCTGAGCTTCGAACCCTCTGCCTTTAGGAGTGACAGAGCGTGCTGGCGAGAATGAGCCTTTCTGTGAGACCGAGGCTCCATTACAATTCCCTGGCTCTGGATGCAGAGTAGAGTCCTCTCCATACTCACTGTCCCCGTCCATCTCCAGCTTGATATCATCGTCATTGTGAGCACGTGCCTGGTGGTACTTCAGGCCATTGATGTGCTTGTACTTTTTGTTGCAGTTGGGGTGCGGGCAGTCGATAAGGACTGGTGAAGGACAGCTGCGGTCTGGAGGAGGAGGAAGAGATTCTGTCTTGATAGAGGGTGTAGAGAGAGAAGACAGGGCCACACCGCTGTGAGAATTGGTGCGCATTCGTTTATTGCCTTTAGTGTCCTCGGAGCTAGAGTTAGGCTCCATGTCTGAGGCAGGCTTGTTTTTGCGCTTGCTAGCAGAAGAAGGGCTGGCTTTAACATCCTCCGTATTACTGTTGGGAGGTGTCCGTCGCTCTGAGGAATTCTGACTGCCTCGCCGACCTTTGCTGTTGGAACCAGCTCGTGTCTTGCTGTTGTTGCTGCCCTTGTTGTCAGAGGAGTTGCTATTTTCATTCACAGGTGTGTTACTATTGGGCCGCATTCTTTTTCCCCGGCCACGACCATTCTTCATCTCCAGGTCACTTGTTGGAGATTCACAGAACCTAATTGGGCAAATGAACAGGTCTTATTTGCATTATACTGTTATTTTACTGGAATTTAGCAGTTAACAAATCATGAGCAATAACTGTGCCTGTCCCCCAAGCACGTTTTTTCAATACATGCTTGTGCCTCAACAAGGGAAACAACTGTCTAAATTATTTAACCAAACACCAGCAAATGGAAAATGAAAGAGCTAGTTGAGACCAACAATTCTGAATACGCATACTGGATCCCCACTGGCAAAGATCTGAGAAAGGTTTTAACATTTAAGAGCAAATAAACCTTAAGCATGATATTCTTTCAATCAGACCTTTTTTTTTAGTTATTGGATATTTAAAGTTGACTATGTGTTCACTGTGTGCTATTTGTAAATACTCTATGATACCCATAGAATAAAGAGACTAATGCCTCCTCTTTTAATCCTCCAAAATATTTCAGTTCCTGGAGGACTGTCAGATAGCAACAAGCACTAAGTCCAGAGGAAAAGCTACTTTTACAGAAAATCCTATCATTTCTTTGTAAGGAACTAAGAAGTGCTAAATGTATTTTGTCATCTCTTTTGGCCTGAGGGGCTTGTTTTTCTCCAGAACTTCTATTTAAAAAAAAAAAAAAAAACGCCAACCATGAAGCAAAAAAATAAAAGCTTTCAATCTCAGAGCATTTCTGTCCCTGCAACAATCATCTAACGACAATGATTAATTGTGCATTGTATTTACAGAACAAAGTTTTACTTGTTGGTTATCTCTGTAATGAGGGATTAAAAATACTTCTTTGTACTGCCACTGAAACAAACATATTTGCAGATCATTGTCTGAATTCTTTAAAAAGACAACTAAACTTCTAATTGCTGTATTTCTTGTCACACCTCAGTTTAATTTTCTCACTATTTAACAAACAACCAAACCATTCTTCATCATCTGTAATAATTTATAACAAATCACACACATTTCTCATATAGAAACTTCCCTGATAGTACGTGCATAAAATAACATAGCTTAAGTGACAGTCATATTTATCACAACAAAAAAAAAGCTAATTTTGCCTTGTTAAACAGTTACAAAGCACTATCAAGCTCTTAAACAATGAACATGGCAAAGTTGTGCGTGACTCATAACAGGGAATGGCACTTTACAACTAGCCTACAAAATTAAACACATCAAAACCACAACACGCACAGACCAAACAAGGGGGTCAAAGATCCATAAAGCTCATTTTCTAATAGTATTTAGTTACTTGTGTGCTGAATTAATGAATTTGACATATTAGTAGATGGCTTTCTTTATTAAAGCTAAGCATTTTGAAGGATATTTCTAAAGTATCTGCATAACAATCCAGTATAAATTAATATAAGAGCAATTAAAAAGCTTTTAGATGTTTTTAAAACAAGTTATTTTTCTTCCCCAAGTTTGCGTAAGGATAAAGTTTTCTAGAACATTCTTGTAACACATAAAAGGCGTGTTCAGGTCGCAGAGCAGCCAGTAATTAGTGCCTGTTCAGTGAAACACTATATGAGTAAGGATGAGTACCTAGTGGACAAATATTATTTGCTGTGCTTGGAGGAATTTCTGTCAATTTGAATTATCACTGATATTTAATGAAAATCTTGTTCCAGTGCTTCAATGTGGGCAATTTTAGGGATTCCAACCACAATATCTACAAACCAACCTGGGTCAACACAATGAATTTGTTACCACAGGAATGCTGTTTCTTTGTTGCACAGGTGATGCAAAAGCAAAAGTGGAAGAAATTTTATTTTTTCATGTCAGCCAGGGAGGTGCTGGGAAGTATAAAAGTGATTCCAAAACCCAAACAGAGATGAGCACTATTTAACGATTTCAAACGGTCAGATATGTTTAGTATTCCCTGGTAAAAAAAAACAAACAAACAAAAAAAAAAGGATGAAATATTTGATGTTTTTTACTTTTAC
Source organism: Chanos chanos (assembly GCF_902362185.1). Taxonomy (NCBI): domain Eukaryota; kingdom Metazoa; phylum Chordata; class Actinopteri; order Gonorynchiformes; family Chanidae; genus Chanos; species Chanos chanos. The sequence continues at coordinate 21,168,574 of NC_044496.1, forward strand.
TTTCATCATAGACCTTTTTATTTTCTCTGGATATTTAACATTTCCTAAGCGTACACAAGATGGAGAAAGCTCAAAAACTTGCTCATGTTAAGTACAAATTCCAGCTTTAACTGATGAACTTTAAATGTTGATCAATGAAATGAAGTACAATTTGCGATGAGATGCAATTACACAAAACCTTGTCTGTTTACTACTAATCTGACAGTTTAAAAATCATTGTTCCTAGTCGATAACACTGGCAGACACTGAGCTGTGGAGAATTCAGCTGTACAAATGAAGAGGTTTTCTGCCTACCTGGGAGGAGCCCAGTCATGCCTGGTACAATCCAACAGTGTACCAACATAAGTCTTGTTTCGCCATGTAACATTCACAACCAGCATACCTGAAAAAGAGGAGAAAGGGTACTTCATACAATGAAAGACTGAGCCTCTCTCTTTGTCATTTTCACAAAGGCTAAATGACACAATTGTGAGGTAAAGTTCTTCTGATCTTATGACTCATTTGCGTGCCTCTGTATTCCTCACAAAGCCCAGACACATGCTCTATTCCAATTTATATAGAGCAAATTGAGGCTTCAGAGGGCAGACCTCAGAGCAGCCTTCTATTTTTATTTCATACTTCATGATTACAGCAGCTGAAAGCTGCAAGGTGCACAGTGAGTCATTTTTGTGGAAAACTGTTTGATGTCCTCTATCTTACACTGCAGCAGTGTGTATCTGGAAAGCTATTATGTGGGGAAAAAAACTGCAGCAGATGAAAGTACCTTGCCGTCTTTGTTATTATCTATGCATCTGATCTGAATTTAAATAATCATAACATACACAAATGATGAATTCTCCAGACTTTGATTCTGTTGTCTGTTCCCAGTTACTAGCAAATGGTGCCTTTTTTCACAGCCCTCCTGTATATGATGCCAAACCCTCCCACACATATTCTCTAGAAATAACTACCAAGATACACACACACACACACACACATATATATATATATATATATAGCCTATATATATTCATCATCATGTTCATGACTTTAAATGTTTCTAAACATGGTGGTTTGATGCACTTACTAGCAAGATGCTCCAGAGACAAGATGCAAAAATTACCCTCCTCACAGCCAGAGATAATGGGAAAACACAAGACCAAAAATTTGACTTATTACATTCTAAGTGCCTTCTCAGCATTGCGCACTCCTATTTCCTGTTACAAAGACACTAATGTCAACATCTTGAAACTCAGCTATCAAAGCCAATGGAATGCATCAAACCCTCACCAGTTGAGTTGTTATAACCTAAGGATACATGAAGAGGTGAAAACAGCTGAATTCTGCCTTTTAACTGACTGAAATCTATGTGCAGGAACTCAGATCTATGAGATGACATATTTAATACATTTACCAGTACATTTACTTGATCATGATGTGCACTTTTGTGGGCACTTAATCAATTCTCAGATATCTTCTCATTTTTTCCCCTTTCTCCTCACAGTAACACCAGAGTCAGTAAATTTCAAAGTTCAAGCGTCAAGAGTTCACTAACGTCCAACTGACAGAAACCTCATTTGAAGAAACCTGATATTCAATAAGAAGTTCAACAGTTCTTCTTAAACCACAGGGAACTTACAAGCAACTGAGTGCAAGAGCTTACATAACAGGCTGTCATGACTGGCAAAAAGTCGAGCTTAAAAAAAAAACTCACGTCAGCAAAGGCAAACGGAGGAGCACAATCTGGGGTCTTTCAAGCCAAAATAATAAGTGTCTACATCCAGTTCAACAGAGGTTACCAAACTTGTCATTTCAGCTACTGTACCCCTCTGACATTATGAAATAAACAGCATCTTGTGGGTGAATTTTCAAGCAATTCCATGGTCTGTACTTGCCTCTTCTATTCCTTGGGAGTTTCATAACAATGTAATGTTCACATGTAAATGAAATGTGGGTGACTGCTTCCAGCTACCTGCACATAAACAGACCTTTCATTTTCTTGATTACTATCACTATGAGGCAAGAGCTCTCAAACCATCTCCTAGTTCTTACAGTCTGTGTACCTGAAGCAAAGGTGGAGATAACTTCAGAAAAGCACTCAGATGCACAATGTTGGGCTTAAAAAACTGACTAGAAAATCATTATACTTTATCATGAGACCATGCAGAAAAAACAACTCTTGAGTTAAATGACTTCACAGCTCACCGGTGAAAGACAAAAGAAACCAAATAAGGGAGGGATGCTAAAGAGCATCTTACAGGGGTAGACCATGGAGAACATGTAGTTAAAGTCCCTGGAGGACACATAGAACACTTGTGAGTTCAAAAGTTTAAAACTAAGTTCTCTATGAGGTGATTCAGTGTGAACTGAACTGAATGAACCACAACGTTTTAAAATTGTTTTCACCACTCACAATTCCTATCCAGAAACAAGCATTTAATACAAACCTATCCCTTTTATCAAAATAAATAAATACAATAAAATAAAAAATTGCCACTTAATGCACACCAACGATAACATCATGATCGCTTATTTAAAACAGTTAAGCTTGTGTCCACAATGTGGCCTGTGATACTTGAACCTATAATTGCGTAAATTATAAACAAACCAAAAAATAACTGTGAAAGAGCATAAATTATTGATCCATTAACATAGTAGCTGTGAAGCCTCTGGGGGAACGGTCTCACACTGTAAAAACAGGACTGACATCAGAGAGCACTGGCACAAGTGCACTGCTGGCTGTCGCTACTGTGTTCCCTGGCACAAAGCCTTCCTCCATAGTCTTTGAGTGAGGGTTTTCTGGGCTACACTTCAAGAGCAATAAAGTTTCAGAAGATTTAGAGCTGACATTTGCAGGCATCAGCATGTAAGGTCTGCTAGAGTGGATGCCACACCAACACAACTGTGGGTTGTCTCCAGATCCCTGCAGAGGGGATTTATGTCAAAGTGATGCCTTGAAATATCATCTCAATCTGCTCCTTAGTGTTTCATTGCATGCTCTGAGAACTGTCTAGCTGCCCTTAATCTCAGCCCTACAAACAGAAGGCAGCTCATTTGTTTTCATGAAAACCACCATGTGAATGCGTACAACTATTGCATTCCTCAGTAAATTTCTTCATTATCGTTTTGTATTGTTTAATTGTCTTTTCGTAGTCAGTCTACCAGTGATCCAGATTTGATACAAATCTTAACATATCCAAATTCAGAAAAAATCTTTCTAAAGATAAAGTATGATAAAATAAGTGCCTGTATGGCAAGCATACAAATCATACTGGCTTAGTACAATTTACAGAACAGAAACCACTTTATTGTTGTGCTAGTTTTGAGTTTGAGTACTACCAAAGAGATTACTGTTTAGGCTTTTGGTAAGCAAAAGAAAGACACACAATTCAAAAGTTATGCACTAAGGTCTGCTCACTATAAAGTCTTGCTGGTACACATAGTATGTACCTATAGCTAGGTGTCTATTTCTGAGAAAAAATCAACATCCCCCCCAAAAGATTATTTCATTAGAATAAGATTCACTATTTTTCCCACTGTGGCATACATTTTGAAATACAGTGCATATCTTGATGCATAACCTTTATGGGCTGACTGAGTGAAAAAAAGATGTACATTCTGGCTTAAAGAACAACTGTTACAGTGCTTTGGTCCACCTCAGGTTAAATCAAACGACAGCACTATCTGCCAGATTAAACACGTGATAGAGGACTCTGTGTCTGCAGAAAATGTGCTTTTTTTGTTATCCAGTTCAATGATGGAAAATACAAATTTTAAAAAAATGCAGTGACTAAATGTAACATATTATTTGAACTAATACGTTTTTAGAGTTGAAGTATTTTGTTTCAACCGCATTAAATATATAGTCATTTCTGACAACTACTGCTCAAATAATACAAGAAAGAGACAAACATCTTAAGCAAAATAATCATTACACTGGAATGCACAACAGCAGACATCAAGAGAAATAACAAATTTAACTGAAATGCTACTGTAAACAGATATAGTTAATGGTTCTGATTGTAGTTAAACACAGGAATGCTAAAATTTCAAAGCAGAAGCCAAATATCAACAGTGGGTGGGAGATAAGAGCTACTCAAGCTACCAAACAATATAAACCTTTTCATAAACTTTAAACTTCAACATGGGACAAACACTACAGTGAACTCTAATACTGTCAACAACATTAATACTGTCTTATAAAGATGAACAAGACCTGACATCACAGGATTACCATTCATCCCACCCTAACCCTGGAAAAAAAAAAGCACATTAGAACAACCTAGTGCCTCAGTCTATGCCTATTTCCCCAGTTTAGCTACGCTGAGATGGCAGGAGACTAAAATGTCGTTTGTGGACAGGAGTCGTAAATGTGTACAGACACAGTTTTATCTTCTGTCCCAATCGACCATGCCATCCCTCTATCCAACTCAGTGACAGCGACAGGGAATCTGGCTGCTCACTCCCACAGAACTACAGACACTGCAGAGGACAGGAGTGAATCAGACACACTGTGCCCACAGTGGGAGAGAGAGAAAACACTTATACAGCCCTCGCACTTGGAATGTTGATGAGGCTGTCCCTTTATGTGCAGTCGCTCAGAGGATACCGCCAGGCACAGTGTGGGCGGTTTGTGCTCTCCTGCCTACCAACAGCTTGGATATGCTCTTATTTAAAGATCTGCTGTTTGCATTTATTTGCATGCAAGTTACAAAAAAGAGGCTGCTTATTTAGGCTAGTTATTTACTGCTGATTTATTGGGAGTAGCATCAAACAATATCTGTTGAACTATTAACTAATAAAGAGTTCATCAGAACAGCTTTGAACCTTGAAACGCTTATATGCACGATGTGAATTATTTTCAGTCAATAGTTCAGTCCAGTAAAGAACGCTTTCTTCACACATACACACAAACAAGTGCCTATGTTAATTTCTAAACATCAAGACAAAAACTCTTACCATCCTCTGTCTCCTGCCACACAATGCCCTCCAGATTGACACTGGTGCCTGGCTCACAGGGCCCTAGGCACTCAGGCTCGGTGGCCAGCGCTACATCAGAGGTGTTGACAGCCACGGAGCGAGTGCGCACCATGAGCTGCTCACATGGTGAGGCGATGTCAGTATTTCCCACAGAGGCCAAGAGGTGGAGTGGGGGAGGGGCAGGTGTAGACACCGGCGAGTCCATCTGTACAGGGGGGAGAAATTACACTTGTAAGTACACTTAAAACACTTACACTTGATCATCATTACACTTGTAAACAGAAGGAAAGACGTGTTGTAAGGGGATATCGTAGTTTATAAAACGCTGTGAAGACTCTAGTGGGCAAAAGCAGTACACACCTCAAAATCTGTTTTTGTAAGCACCTATAAGCAGCGATGAATGATATTACCTTCAAATAATATCATGATATTTCAGGATAATTTTGTGATTATGGCATTCATTATGATATGAAAAATGCTCTAAAATTTTCATTTTACTTTTAAAAGTTTTCCTCAAAATTGCGCAAGTCCTCAAATATTTTCTGATACTCCCTGTAGCCATGTGGATTCCTCTGCTTCAGGTGGTGAAATAAATAGGTTTTGTCTCCAACTTTGCTGTAGCTGTTTACAAACCACCTCCACACTAAAGGGGCTCCTCTTTGAGGAATCGATTCCTCACCATTAGTGCTACTCACTCATTCTTTTTTTTCTCACTAGCCTTCTACTCTTGTCACACATTATTAGGATGTGTCATTATGTCACAATGCCCCCCCAAACTCAGGAAGCTCAAACAATATGGTTAAATCTCTGTCATTTTTATTAAATTTTTTTTTAAACCTGGCATCACTTAGGCTTATGTCATAATATCGTGATATAAGAAATCTTTGTCTTTGATATTATACTAGCATTATCATGAATGATATGACATCGTCCACTGAAACCTACAGGCTATTTAAACCCTGCCGGTGGAGAGGCTGAAAATTCAAAACAAGTGGTTCGCATTTTGACCAATGGATTTCCGTAACTAAAAATCAATGCTGTTCCTATGGTGATTTAGAGTACTTCAGCATTGTAGATGAGTGCAAGAATTGCAGGCATTATCAATATCTTGTACATGTGTATAAAAATATGGCTGAGGACATTTTCCTTTAGCTAGCTTTCAATAGCTAGCAATGCTAATTTTACAGCTAGCTACCATGGCAAAAAAAGCTATTGCTGGATTTGCAATTGTTAATGACAGTTTCAAATATTATACTGATCTGTGGAATGTAACCTGGTTGGCTAGTACTTTCAGTGTCCTCCATTGTGGTAGTACTGAGCAAAACCATAGCCTCAATGAGAACAAAAGGCTATGACAATGTTAAGGAGTGACTTGTAGTTTGTGAAGAAATTTGATCTGAGCTGAGCAGATATCTGAGTTTGCTTTCACAGATATCTGACATCTATCTGACCTCGTGTCGCACATGAATCCATCCAATAGAGGATGTGACAATATCTGACTCCATGAAGCTCTTTGCTGTCCACCCAGTCATGGACATATCTGATCTATGTCACGTAACAAGTGAAAAAATGTAACTAGGTCCCTTTTACTGGTAGTGTAACTGCAGCCAGTAAGACCTGAAACTGATTCCTAGCTGTGGAAAGAAGCCTGTGATAAGATGAAAATGAAAAGCAGCGAAATGTGACTGGAAAGTGAAATGAAATATAATTTAAAAGATTTAACAAGTAACACATAGGATCATAGCTTGAGAAAATACTTGGATCACTTATTTATACAGCCTGTGCACTTGTCCAGTCTTAACAAATAAAACAAGGATATCATGGCACAGACTGCTATACTACACGTTTTTTTCCACATGTTACAACATTGGTGTAGGAGCAAACAGTATATCCAGAATTTTTATTCTATTTTCTAGTTAAAAGCAGTGGCTTTTATTCTTTAGTACTCAGTGAAGAATTTGATCAGTTTGTCTGGGCACAGAGCTATCTGGAGACAGAGGTCTGGACATGGAGGCAGGCTACAGAACCATCTGTCTAGGCTTCATCTGAAAGACGGTTTATGATTTTACCATCATGTTACTCACCACATAAACTATTTAAAAACTGAGCATAACAGAACACATTAATTGATTCATGAAACAAATTTCCATAAGTTGTCCACTCTTCCATCACTTTTTTATTTTTATTTTTTTCCCCAGGTTTGGAAGACACAGTCCAAACATGTTTTTTTTTTTTTTTTTTAGCTATTTCATAACATAACCCTGCCTGAGGCTCAGATTTCTCTCACCACAATCTCTGACCACAGTTTCATCTCATGGTGTGAATACTGGCTAATTTCACCTAATTATGGGCCACACCAAAGTTGATAACTATAAGAAACAGTTTGGCAAGTCCCTGAAACCAATGAATCATTAGAACTAGTACACAGAAAAGAGAAAGAGAGAATACACTGGACATATTTTACATCGTGTAAAATACACACACGACACCGCAATTCCCTTTGACAGAAAATTTGCAGCAATTAGAACAGGTAAATTTTCTGTGAAGGTTTGAAGCCTACTTTTGACTATTTTGCAAATAATGCGATGAAAAAGAATCATTACCGTAGCATTAAACACTCTCTGAAAACCATACTATGTGGTCACTGTCTTCTGGGCAAGTACACTTGCAACAATAAAGCAAGTGTACACTTGCAGAAACTTTGACTTGCAAGTTTAAAGCTCAAAGTTCACCTCCCTCACATTCTGACAACTGCGTCTCAAGACAATCAGCAGCTCCCTCTTTTAATATCAAGATCTTTGGATTGCTTTCCTCATAAGTCACTGACATGCAGTTGGTGAGAGTTGAATTCTCTGAGGTAAAGACATTTGACTTTAGGGTCTTCATTAGAATGTTCTCAAAATAACAACAGAGAAAGGATATACATTCAGATTAAAGACATAAACTTGCTAGTTGCTTTATTGACCCCAAAAAAAGGCAAAGGGAGAAAAAAAGAGCACAGAGATCAAGCAAATGAGTTTGAGAAAGAGTTCCACACAGATGGGCGCTTATTCTGTAGAGATGAATAAATGAATGAGTGAACGAGTGAATACGATAACAACAGTAATGGTAGGATTTCTGATTCATTCAGAGAAAGTAGACAAACTCAACACTCCAGACTTTCTTGAAGCTATGTTTTTTGATAGAAAATAATTGGGCATCTATTTTATCAATTTCCTTGGAGAAGCAAGACAACTGTAACAATTAGTTTCGAATACTTTGACATTGAGTCTTCATCAAAAGTTCTTCATGAAAACATAAAACCTTGCTGCAGTGACTCTCCCGTCATCAGAATGCTGCAGTATTGTTTTGTCAGTGGGAAACACTACTAACATGTGTCCAGCTAAAATGATTAGAACAATAATGAGATTTCCAGAGAGGTCATTACTTCACCTGGGATGTTATGATGAATGCCTTTTCATCTAGGAACCTTAGCAACAGCTTGGTCTTGCTCACTTGTTGCTAACAAGACAGTCATTAAGCATTCTGCACTAGAAAAGCTCAGAAGACCTGATCCTGACTCAAGCTACAGAAAATAATACTGTTGCCCTTCAAGTCAAACAAGACACGTCCATCGATATGAGATTAATGTTCGTGCCTGGGGCTAAAAAACTGAGATGGAATCAGTTGCACAAAATACACTGTGCAGAAGCAACATTACAAAGAGAGTGCACAGACCGTTTCAGTCAGAACCGAAATGTTTGCTTGTGGATTGGACTGAGTGAAGAGACCACTGAGAAAATTCGTCGTTGTCTTGACAAATCTACACTGTAAAAAATACTTTACTAGCAAAAAATAAAGAAAATTCAAGACTGACATATTTCTAAAACAAAACATGGCCAAGTTCAACAGCGTTTACATCTTACAAGCCTCTTTCTCAGGGTTTGTAGGTGAAATCTGTCAGCTTTACTTTATGATACATTTGCTGTTTCAGATAATACAGAAATTGTGGTGGTGGCTCTTTACTTTCTTAAAGTAAATTAATTTTCTGCACAGATAAGATGTGCGAGGCACTGAGGTAACAATCACTGCATCTTGTTTCTGCTTCTGGGTTGCTGTCAGCATGAACTCCAGAGGCTTAAGCTTTTACTCAAGCATGAGAGCACACTAAGGGAACTGGAAAGCTTAGTTTCCATAAGCCAAACCAAACAGTGATCAACTATAGTCCTATACAAAAAAGACTGGGCTCCAATGAAAGAGAGAAAACACTAGTTACATGACAGAGTGATTCAGCAGTGTAAGAGTTTACTTTTAACAATTCTAAAAATATCAAAATGAGGGGCAAATTACACATCCTCACAGCTTGGGAAAGGTAACTTAAACTCCACTTTGCTAATGTGAACTGAAATAATGAGCAGCCGACTGCAGATGTGCCATCTACTTTTGGCTTTCGCTGGCTGGTGGGCTGGCTCATAACCAGCAGGTGTTTTGGGAGTCATTCTCTCAACATGGCTTGATTGTATGTAACCCTCCCCCATCCTGCTCCACTCCATCTCCCCAGTGCAGCTGGCTGGATTGGGCCCATGCCCGGCATTGTTCTCTGACTTGGAAGAAAAAGGGAAGGTTGGAGGAGGGCTGCCACCCGCCTTCTTTTAGCAAGGCAAGCCACCTGAATTCCTCACTTCTGCTGGGAGAGAAACTAGAAGTCCGTTCAGGAAGTTTACTAGCGGTTTTTGACGTGCATGTCAGACCAACTGAGAGCATTTTTTTCCCCCATTCAGAAAGCAAGACACTACAACTCCTTTCCAAATTATTCATGAGCCAGTGAAGAAAGCATTTGATACTGTTGTGAGAGCTCTTGTCAGTCAGAGGGGATGATTTATGTGAACATAAATCACTGGATACTGTCCTTACCTTTAGCTCAAAGCTTCTAATCTCATATTATGAAGTCATGTCAAAATCAAGATAAAGAAATGATCAAGGCGTCTAATGTTTACTTCATTCAAAGCTAATTTGAATGTGCAAAAACACCCACAAGTGCAAGTCATTTAACAACAGTATCCATTACAACAATAATGTGCATTCTTCCCAGTGTCACCCTCTTTACATTTGACAGCAAGCTGGGTGATGGAGACAAAATCTAGATAAGCAGTTAAAAACACTGCAGATGTCCTCTTGCTTTGCCCACTGCTTGGATATGCCCCTTCTAGCTAGCCAAAGAGATAAAAACAGAACACAAATCAGAAAGCACTTCAGATAAACAATTTGCTGCCCTTCTGCATTCTTGACCAAATTTATCCTCAAACCCAGAAAAAATTCAAGGCATAGAAAAACAGCTCTAAAAATACAGTTTTCAAGGTACAAGACCTAGTGCACAGTGATGACAGGCTAATTTACTCTGAATCACTGACAAGAGCAATCCTCCCTCAACCTCAGGGGCAATATCAGACAAGCAGGGATAGACATAAATGACTGAATAAGTCCAGCACTTGAAACAGAAAAGAAATTTCCTTATTACCACACAGTAATATTTGTTATACCTTTATTTATAGATAGTTCAGTTCCAGTAGATTAACTGAGTAAGTTGATTAAATTGTGTAATTAATCAGAAAAAAAAATCTTTGAAAATGCCCTATCCTACTAACAAGCTGCTTAACATGGAAATTAAATCATCAGTCAAACAAAATTGTGAGACCGTTGTACATTTGAACATACGCCTAAATTTAAGAATAAAAGCTATATTTCACTATTCTGCAGACTGAGGAACACTTACAATTTCTCAGGTATATTGTATCCCAGACCACACTGATTTGCTGCCCCATTTTTAAGTTAATGTAGACTTGAGTCTATTAATGCCAAATAAGTCCTAGGAGAGCTAAAACAAATCTATAGATGGATTATACTGGGAGTTAGACTATAACACAACCGACAAGGGTAAAAGATAGCCTATATCTTAAGGCAAGTGAAATCCAACAGTTTGAATAAATTAAAATTTCCATCAGATGAATGTATGATATTCATCATATGTTCTAACAGTTAGCGTGGCTAAAGGTCTAAAATTGACAATAGTTAAGAGAATTTTTTGATAAAACATTTTCCATCACAACTTTAACTTAGCCTACTTCAGCAGACTTCACTTTGGCAAACAACTTCAGTAACCCAGAAGTAGTTCCAACAATAGCAACTGCTTACAGTGAACACAAGAACATCCAAGTAGCTTTACAACAGAAATTCCCTCACAGACATTTTGTTTTCGCAAGACAGTCCACCTGCCAGAAATTGGAGCTAAAATTAATGCTGCAGGTAATAAGCGAGTGACATCAATACAGCGAACAGGCTGAACAATCGACAGAAAGATATGTTAATGAAAATACTGACACATTATCAAGCGAAGGCGACTGCCCTTGGAGCCTTAGCAGTCAGATTCTGTTTTTTTTGTGTAACAGTTCATATCCATTACAACCCCTAATACCTTAAGGCAAACCCTGTTCCATGAAATCATACACAGAAGTTACTTATAAAAATGAAGTCTATGCCCTTAAAATTCTGGGAGACTGCTTAACTTGGCACAAAACAAACATGGTTTTTAAATTAAACCCTTTTTATATTCAAAAGATTTCAAATTTGTAGTGCAAGTAAAGTTGAGGGTAACATCATTCTTACCAAAATGCTATTGCCCATGAAAAATGAGGACAAGGACAGCTGTACTGGATATTTAAACAAGAATAGTGACAGCGTGCACTAAACATTTCCAAGCCTGATTTGGCTTTGGATTAATGTCTAAAACAAAGCTGAGCAAAACTCTCTAATCTACACACTCTTCAAAATATCTAGATGGAAAATCTAACAGAGGAGATACCTCATGTGTGAGTTGAGTTCCTGTAATGTTATTTGTGGAGGGACCTAGGCCTATTTCAGAGCCTGAACCTTTTTTAAAGCTCAAAACCGATTTTTTTTGTTGTTGTTGTTGTTGAAATGGAATGATCCAAAGACAGGGTTCTTTTTGCATATAATCATTCCTTTCCAACAAGGCACAGTAATGGATCTCAAGATAGGACACTTAATTTTCCAGAAGGAGAAAATAACACACTAGTCATCTGTCACTGACTACTATTAGTGTTAAACATCATACCTGAAGCTCCACCAACCATTTATTTCCTATCGATAGCATAAATTCCTGCTGAAATCATTTTTAGACTGAATGAGAAGGGCCAGGCTGTCTATGTGCATTGTCAAAACACAGAAGTTGTTGAATTTTGCACACTCTGTACCCTTAAGTTAAAGCAGACTACTGTATCTTAATAGAAACTTCTCCAAGGCCAAGTCTTGAGGACTGGTTTCTATACCAGACAAGTGCAGATGAGTAGTTATGCTTATAATAGAACCACAGTGGTTACTGGAGAGTGAGATAAGCCTCAAAAAATGAAAAGACACCTTCACTTAGCTTTTTTGATTTCAGCATTGCAGGCAGGCAGTCTGCCACAAAGAGAGTATGACAACTGCTGAAACTCAACACAGCAGTTGGCTTTACAAGAAGAGTAAGCTGAATAGAGCCATATGAACTATGGACTATGTCCGCAGAGTGAGGTTTGGATTTTGTCCGAAGCTGCCCTTTGACACATGCAGCAAACAGCAGACTGTCCATGTCGGACGCATTCTCACCTACTCGAAATACTCCGTTAGGTGGCACCTGGGTGGGGCGTGCAGGAGGCAAAAAAGTAGGCTGCTGAAATCACAGTGTTTTCTTTACAGCGCATCAAAGATGGCGGACGAGGCTACCGACTTTTGTCTGACGATTTTGTACTAGGGAGCTGGTAAAGTCCGCTTAGGGTCCGATCCGACTGATTCGGACATTTGCGTTCTCATATACAGCTCCGCCAGTTAGAATCTAGATTATTTTAGGGTTGCAGTGCATGTCTGAAAGGGGCTTAGGTCTCAACACAACTCTTTGGAACACAGAAAAATATGTCCACCAGTGTCATAAAGACACCACATCAGAAAATGAATCAGTGTAATACTTTGGTACAAAAAAACTGTTGAAAATACGCATGTGCATAAAAAGATGTGAGATATAAGGCTTTTGGTTAATTATTTTCATAAACTTTTAAATTAATAATCTATCGTTGCAAATGAATCGTTTCTAAAACAACAGAGCTTCGCAAAGCTTGTTTCTTGCCAAAAGATATTACAACCTTCAGTGGAGTTATGGGCCAGCTATTTATGTATGTTTTAGACCTCTGTGAACACCTACATTTAATTTCAGCTCACTGTAGGCCTGTGTCTCCCAGTCCTACTTCATATGATGGTTGTTGTTGGCAAATGTTCAAAGCAAACACACATCAAAAATATAGCAAAGTCTCTCTCCCAGCAGCAATCAAGCAGGGGAGGTGGGTGGGGGGGGTTCACACAGGATTTCAGAACAATTGTCTTGAGGGATTACTTGATTTGGTGCAATGTTACAAATATTTGTGAAAACATCTTACAGGGAATAGAGACAAAATATATGGAAACACCAAACATTACATAAATATTAAGGAACTAGAGGGGCTACAGCTTGGATTGTCCTCAAAAGAGTTTTAGTCTTTCTTGGAATTCTGTTATACAAGTTATTAACTGTTTCTAGTGCAACGCAGAGGAATAAAGTCCCCAGTTGTCTGAAAGATGCGGGTGGAAATCTAGGCCTACATCACACTGTGCTTTCCACAACTTCCCATAAAGGTTCAAACACATTTAGTTCTTGTGATTGCACGGTCCATGGAAAGTGTTTTTTCTTTGTTCTGGCATTAATAACAACTACTTGCATGTGTGCATGGGACAGCATATTAGGGAATATAAGAACATATTAAGGAAACAATGATTGCATTAGAGGGTCTAGTCATCTAAAATGGCTCAGCATTTCTTGGCTGTGACTTTACCACACACAGTAATAGTCAGACCCAGTTACTCCTCTGAGATGGCTGCCTATGCCAGAACACATTCACCACCATGTTTAACAGTTGCGAATAAGTGGCGTAGGCTGAACGCTTGTTTTGGCTTTCACCAAACATACATCAACCCAGATGTTGGAGAAGATGATCAGACTATACTATAATTCTTCCATGGCCTCCACAGTTTTGTGCTAATTATAATTGTGCTAGATTATGTTCTTCCAGTGTTCCATTGTTTAGTGGTAATTACATCAAATTATTCAGCACTGCACACTGGCCTTGGTTACAAATGTTTCCAGAATGGCAGCCGTACCATGTCAAGCTTAATGAATCTCAGTTTTCAGTTTGTGTTCAGCCACTTCACAATTGTAAAGATCTGGTTCTGAAATCATTTTTAGGCCTTTTTTCTTGCGTTTTTTAAAAAAGAACTGTTCTGTTACTGTGCTTATCTTTTGCTATTTCCCTTTTTTCCCTTCTTTTTTCATTTCTGCTACCAACTTGGAATGGTCAGTTCCTTTAACTATCTGAAGTCCCCAACCATTGTGCATCTGCACTGTCAGAGCCAGAGGTGGAGGGCTAGCACATGTGCTCTCCAAAACATGTGTGCACCTTCCACTCTCCAAGAACCTCCACAGGAATGTTGCACATGTGGAAGCCCGGGCCATTTCATGGGGTTTGCCTGCAACCCTTCAGGTTCCCAATTGATGCCAGCAGTTGCTAGAGAACAATGACATGCAGAGCACCCTGCCTGGCTAACTGACACTCCCAAGACGCAACCAATTGTGTTCTTTGCGCCTGACCCAGCCAGTCATTAGACCACATAATTCATGGGATACAACAAACCTTAAAACGTCTGCTCTGTTAATAGACATGTTCTTTCACCAATGTGTTCTGTGCCTGCCCTTACTGATCCCCGTTGCTCAATGAGCTGCGGAAGCTTTGACGAGGTATTTACTGTTTAGGAGGTTTTAAGTCTTCATCTTTTCACTGTGCTATCGACACACGCCACATTCAAGAATTTTTTCGGAGGTATCTTCCTCTCCAATACATCAGAGCTCTTTCACAGTTTATTATATCCGTACTGAACAATTCCACATATATTCCATCCCTACTAAGAGGGTGGCTTTAGTTTAATAATCTTATCCTTCTTTTACCTATCTGTCTTTGTTTGTTTACCCTAATCTGATGTGCCCTCAAGCAGTCTGTTCTTGCATTGAGAGGTGAAATGAGGCATAGTGAAAATTTACTGGCTGACAATGGAGGACAGCTGCTCTCAGTGCTCAAGCCTTTCAAGAGCTGAAATAGCAGTGCAAGTTTGCTACTCTCCCCTCCCCCACATTCAGCACTTTCTGAGACACTCCACTCATACTCATATTTACCTAGGCTGTGGCTAGGATAGTACAGAGAACAGGCATCAGATATGAAAAGACTTTGCTTCCCTGATCATGGTTTACTGTGGCATCCAAGGAGGTTTTGAAACAATAGGCCATGCCTTTTTCTTTCCCTGATGACTTGGTATGGAGCACTATGATGAGATCAAAGACAGGCTCACATGTTTAACATACATGCCTGAAACACCATATCTGAGCAAAACAGCTCCATGTGAAAACATCCAGGCTTGTGTAAAACTCAGCAGAACTTTTGTCAACGTCAAACATCACTTACCTCAAGGATGACAGCTCACCCACCTAACTGAAAACAGTGTGTGTAGCTCCTTTACAGAATTAAACCTCGTACACTTGATGTCTGCGGCAGTCTTAATTTGCTGAATGAAATTTTAGAAAAGGTGCAAACCTTTTATAGCTAATGTTTCTGTTTCATAGGAATACCCTGAAAGTGCTGTAGTGTAGCTAAGAGTATCAGCTTACCCTTAAGCAAAACTGTTTGAAAATGCACTGGAATGACACAAGATCACTTCTGCATCACATTAGGTTGGCTGAATTTTACCAGACATCAAAAATTGCTTACGTGCTGCCATTTCAGGTCATGTAACGCTTTTTATACAATTGAGTTTCTGTTTTGCTAAAATGCAAACGCCTCTCATTTCATTGAGGGTCGATTTGGCAGCCCTGTCTGTTAGTTGGTTATCACACTGAACAACTATGCAGGAATATAAATTGGCATAGTCACTAATTGTTGAGTTCTGTGATAGGATTCCCTTCCCATTTCGAATAATGAGAAAGTGGAAAATGTATCTGTTGGCAGTGGTGTTTACAATGCAATTCAGCAGACAATGATTAAGCCTACTTGTCACCAAATTTTATCCAATTCACAACTTCAGTCACCTCAGTAATGCTCCCCCTAAATAAAATAGAGATTGTTTCATCGTATCACAATCTGTTTTTATTCAGCGTTCAATATATTTGAACTTTGCACTATTGTTTTTTTTTCCCCTCCAAGTACTGCTGCCATTCTTCTTTCACTGTCATTTCTTCATTTGTCACTGCTCTCCATTGTGAGTAAACTGTCAAGTGACGTAATTGGTCTATCATTTAAGGGTAGTGATTGACAACCAATGAGGCCTGCTGTTTTGGTTATAAAACCAATGAGATGCTCCCTGCCACACACACTTACACCATCCCAGCTGGAAAAATACATTGACTCTACACGAATCTGTGATTAATGCTTTCTGACCCAGGAAAAACGGATATCTGCATATCCTCAGAGCTCTTTCATCCCTGAAGTAGACAGAACAATTTGCATTACTGATTGAGAGCTGTGCAGAGCAAGCACTGAAATGACCCTTTCACAGCTCCTCCTCTTTCATTTTCAGGGCCACAGGAAAAGCAATAGCAGGCTTCAGCCCATCCCCCAACCCACATCACTGTTATTTGATTAAGATTTGAAACACTGACGGACCAACCAGTGCTCACCATCTCATTACACTACAAATGGCTAATTATAAAATTAATCTAGTAAAACTATCAAATCAAATCCCTGAAGACGCAAGACCAAAAAGTGGGTCTTATCCATCTGCTGGCCCGTGTAACATTTTGAGAAGGCAAATTTCCAGTGCATCACCACCATTTATAAGAAATGACTATAAAAATTGAACTGTCCGTATGAACTCATAACACCAAGCACTTGATTCCATCACTTTTGTGAAAACAGTGAAAGAACCATCTGGAAATGACCACTAGTGGCTAATTAGGTCAGGCTTAACCATTTTTAGCCTTTCTTATTCAGTGGACTATATTTTTTTCTGAAATTGCAAGTATGAATTCAAAATATGTTGACATTTAACCTTGACCAAACACTAAGTACCATACAATCTAATCGCAAATATGTTTGCATGGAAAATGTTGCTTTGCAACAAACAAAGTATAGGAAGACTACTTACTATGTGCAGCTGAATCACTAAGTTAAAACATGATGTTTCAATGCATCAGCACAGAGGACCATTAAGATGTTTCCGTTCATGAAAATTATCAGGCCTTATTCTTATGCTGACAACCGTTTCAACAGAAACAGCGAGACAACATCTCATATTCTCAGAGTCCCCCAGAAAACAAAGCTGTTTATATAATAAAAACATCTCCTTCCTTGCATTAAAGGGGGGGGGGGGGGGGGGGTAGGATAAATATTCTTACCTTTTCATTTTTCACCTTCTTCAGTGCTCTACATTCGCAATTATCCAATTCTTCAGGCTCTGTTTTTATGGCCAATGGGGAAGCAGATTCCAGGACATTATTTCCATGCTGCTCTGTCACAGTCAAGTCTGCATTTTGTGTACTCTCACAGGAGGAGCTTCGTGTACCTCCAAGTGCTTGAGGAACAACCTCCTTATCAATGGCAACCACTGCCACTGGTCCTCCTTCGCTTTTTTCCTTCTTGTTTTTCCCGCTAGAAATTTCCTTTTCTTTTTTACTGTTTGCTACAACTCGAGGAGCTTTACCACTCTTCTCGATACATTTGGCAGGTATGGAGTTGTTTGCGCCTCCTACACTACCTGCTGTGCTAGTGGCCTCCGCCTGGGTTCGTCCCTGGTTTTCTTTTTTTGCTCCATCCCCTGCTGGAGCTTTGCTACTGTCTTTAGAATTTTTGTTCCGTTTTGATTTAGACTTGCTCTCTTTGCTCTGAGGGGCAGTTACAGGGCTAACAAACTTAATATTGTCTGGCAGAGCTGCCACAGCACTGGGTGTCGCAGTTGCTCCTCCTCCCTCCTTAGTGCCAGACATCTCGAGTTTATCCTTCTCTAGGTCAGCGTCAAGGTCAATAATCAGATTTCCAACACCAATATCCCACTCATCACCGCTGTCGTAAGTGTCCACCGCATTCGAATCCACACCTTTCCCGCCTGCAGTGCCACCACTTAGGGACATTTTAGTGCCAGCGGCCCAGGTTTGTCACAGTGAAGTCTGACTGCTCAGACTGCCGGGGTGTGGGGAAAAGGGGAACAGTAGTCTCAAGGTATTGATATAAATTTCCAAGTTACCCACATTTTGCCCTAGGGAGAGGAAGGACAAAACACAAGTGTTATAACATTACATCTGAAAATAACATCCAACAGACAACAAACAAACCATTGCTATGTTCATTCTAACATGGACTAGCTACATTGTTTTTTTTCTTTAGACAACTTCAGTCCCACACCAAAAGCTGGAAATACTTGTGCCGTAAGGTTCTTTACATGAAACTGCTAAAATTGATTTAGTTATGAAATCATAGTGCTAACCACAAGCATTATACTTTTTGTTTGTATTTTCTGGTGCCAACAGGCAAAGACAAGTAAAGGAAAGGATGTGCAAGAAGTACACTCTGTGATGCTAAAACAGTCAGCTAGATCTGGCCCTCTGGAGACTCATTACGCAGAAATACATGCCCCTGAACTGAAGATGAACGAAGTTTGTTTGAAAGTTAAGGTGTGGCTGTTTGATAAGGCCTTCAAATAATCTCACAATATTTATGAGGTGTTCTGATCTAACAATGTTTGACAATGTAAAAAAAAATCCAACTACATACAGTCTTTAAGTTTGCAAATGGTTCAATTATCAAGCAGTCCCAAATGATCAAACTTTGTATCAGTAAACTTGATGAAAAGAAACTCAATTAATGAAACACTGACAACTTTTGTTCTTCACAAAATAAATGTCTTTTACGGGCATAAATATTTAGACTCCAGTATTGTTACAATTTTTATTAAGTTAAACATCCCTACTGTGCTTTGGACGATAAAATAGATTAGCTGTGTTTTCTCCTTCCGAGGCAACAATTTTCCCCTGCACTCTGTCGTAACCATAGACTGTTTAATGTTTCATCTATCAACCTACTGAAGTTGGTCCCTTTTTGGGAATCAGTGCCTCTGTTCTGTCATGTCTGTGAACATCTATTTGCTCTCCTATGTTTCCTCACTATGCGGAAGGGTGTAAAAATTTCATCTTCTTTATGGGATTTCAGTGAATGTCGGCAAACCAAAGACCTATAAAATTCTGTGAATTTTGTGAAAGAAGAATTCTGTGTCCGTATGCACATTAGTCCAAAAAGGGCAAAGGCCAAGTGAAAACACGTAAGGGGGGGCTGGGAGTATTAGGAGCAAGCATGCAGACAATGTGTAGAGATCTTTAGGGAACTAGCACCCACTTAGTGAGCGCATTTTGTTATATTTAAGTGATCTGCAACAGGAATAGCGACAATGCTGAATATTTCTTAACAATGTGGGTAATAGGTCTAATAAAGGTCATTTGAATCAAGGCATGTAGTTCTGAGTTTTATTTTAATGGCAATACACCTTGTTTAGTGTAAACATGTTGGGCATGTTACAATACGACTATGCGAAATAGGGACATATGGAGATTTAGAGTTCCATCTGCCTGAGGGACAAAAAACTGCTATAATACCTGACAGGCAGATTTTGTTTGTGCTAAAATGGAAATATTCTTTTTAAAAAATGTAGTAAAATAAATTGAGGTTTTATGGGTATAAAACTATGTAAAAATATAAGGTCCTAAAAAGACAATACGTTACAAAAGCATCAAAAATTGGGCTATGCGTTTGATAATAGATACCACCGAACTATCTGCAGGTTCACTGGTATCTGTTATGGGAACACATAGTCCAATGGACTGCAGTCACTTACCCAAACATCTATATCTACTTGATAGTGTTGCCTGTTACATTTTCATAGTGGTGGGGTCATGTCTGACATAATTATATAGTCAGTCAAGATTTAAAAGTCAAGTTTGTCCTGTATTCTGGCTTGCATCCAGCTCGGTCATGATGTTAATGCTGTCATTAGCTATACTCAGCTCTCATTAACTATCCTATTATAGCATGGCTATTGACAGCTACATTATGAGGAGGATGTGTTTTGAAAATCCTGAATGCCTTTTAGCCACTGTAAATCACAATCATATTATAGTCTACTTTGTATTGCCCTCTTTTGAGAGCGCTGTTTTCTTTTTTCCTCCCAGGGGAGCGCAGCCTCCGTCTGTCTCCATGCCTGTAATAAGTGCCAGAAAATTTGGCACACTGCAAGTTAATTAGATTTTGGGTACGGTGCGTTAGGTCTGATCAATAGGTGAAGCTACTGTTCTCCCTTTGGCTACTGAGGCAATCTCCCAAAATGCTGGGTGAAAACTGACTGTATTTGAACATGTCCACTAGGAGCAGTTCTCAAAGGAGCAGACTCGTGTCCTGATCCACAAATTGAGTTGAGTAACTATCTGTAGATAAATAAATCTCTGCAAGCCTAAAGGATTTCAAGCCAAATACAACAAAGGCGTCATTTTACATTAGCGGTGCTGCAGTGAAAAAAAATCTTAGTCTTATGGTTCATGGTTTTAAAGTCACAGCTCAATAAGGCTTTGGTGCAGTAAAACAAAAGTAATGGCAAATGGAAATTTGTTGGCTGACAGACTACAACCGCTAGGCTAAAATGAGTTAATCTGTTACAGCAGTACCTCTGAAATAATGTTCCACATGTAGGCTACATTGCTGACGGGTACTGGTTTAGATACACTGAAAGATTAGAACAGCCTAATACTCCCATTGGTATTCTCTTGTATAAGACTGTATATCACGATCAAAACTGGTGTGTAGTTTTATGTTCTCTAACTGCTCTAACCCTTGCCCTGTGTAAAGTTGTTGAAGAGTTTGGAGTAAATGCATAGTGTTATATCTCTACCTAACATTATGGCACATAAACCATCTTTCAGTTATGTGTCAAAAAAAACAAAACAAAACTAAACGGACTACTTGATGGCAAAACAATGCTTGAATGAACTATTTCTAAAACTAGAAGCCACAGCTGAGGTACAGCTTAACACCATCCCAGAATCAAGCTCCTTGATCCCTCGCAGTGTAAATAATTAACATTCACATCTGTAGTACTTGCACTTGTCCTACAGAGACACGGTATGTGTAAACAAATGTAGCACAGCTCTTCAGAGGCCAACTAGGCAGATCAGATCAATACAAATTTAAACAGGCCTGGTTATTGACTTTAATATTTAGTCTTAAAATACTCCCAGCAATTGTTAGTGTTTGTTGAGAGCTTGAAATCACTGTGACCTGGTCTTCCTCTGCTTGTATCCTCTTTTACTGAAAAGACAATTTCAGGTTGTGGATGAGCACTAATACAGACAGAAGATAGCCATCATAGCTTCTTAAACACTGCAGCCCTCTCTCATAATCTCCCTCTTATAAGCACAATTTACTTTTATTTGTATCCATCAGTGAGCTGTGTATAAACTGCAAACAAGAAAGCCTAATTTGTGCCTGCAGCACATTAAATTCACACTGAAAACACATGGCCTTTTCCTACCTTCTTTTTTTAACTCTGTTTAATAATGAGTTATAGTGACTGCCGACAGCAGCAGGAAATGTTGAGGGGGAAAATGATAAAATACCCATCGGAGCGAGATGAATGAAAAACACATTATTATGTGAGGTGTTGATGAACAGAAAATCACATTCTGATCTAGGTGTTGATGCAAAGATAATTTGTTATAATGCCATAAATATGATAATCCATTACATCTATCAAAGTGAAGTCAGTCTGTTTAACAACTTCAAAGCCAATGTTCATTCCATGAGTGTCCAGAGCATAAGATGTAAATCAAGTGGTTCTCTATGTCATCCTTGACTTCTAGGCACTTTCACCTTACTATTCCATGGCTAAGCTATTTATGTCAAGGAGCAGGATGGAGGAGGTTGATTTGCCTAAATGTAGAGTACAGCAAGAGATAGAACTGTCGCATTGCACCTTTCTTTTTTGGCAGTTTGTATATGATTACTTAACCGTTCAATTAATTTTCTTCAAACTTTAGAACATGTGTAATAGGGATGGGACAATAAATCAAAATTCAGTATATCTTGATCCAAAAACATTACGATCCATTTCGTACGTAAGAAAATGATATTGCAATATTTGCTACTTTGTATTGAACCCTACTTGTATTTCTATTTGCTACTTTGCATTGTACCCTACCCCCTAGAAATTAAAGTTTCTTTGGCTACGATTCTCAACTCCTGTCTACCACTGAGACTCTTATTTAATTCATGTGCATGGACTTTATAAACAAGTACATTCTCCTCCTGAATATACATTGCGTAGCAAGATACAAACATGCGTCACTGATTGAAAAGCGCTGATTAAGATGCCTTAACAATGAAAGCAATCGCGCAATTATGGTTTCTCGTTATCTTACGCATCATTTAAAAACTAAGCTTTATTTCAACTAATCGTAAGGTTACTATCAGTGTCAAAATAACGCATTACGTACGCGCGTCATTGAAAACTGCTGTCTGAAATGACTGAACAATGAAACCGTGAAGGGATTTATGGTATCTTGTTATGCAAAGAAACAGTTTCTGTTCACAATGTAGAGACACATACTTAATGTATGATTCATGACATAATGTTAGTCATTTAATATGTTTGATTCACTTTGTTGCTGGGAAGCACTGAGGTGGCTTGTATTTACGACACTTTTGTTTCTGATCTTTGTCTGAATTTCTGTTACTTTTATCTCTTTATATGTTGTCAAGTAGAGAACTTTATTCAAATGAGAATTTATTTTGTATTTTGCATAATTAAAAATGAAATACCAATTCTGAATATTCATACTTTGTCACTGAACTGTTATTAGGCTCTATCGAATTGTGGTGATATCAAATTGGGAACTTCATATAATATGTTGAACCGAATCTTGAGATAACTATATTGTCCCATCCCTAATGTGTAAGTTAACAAATACATCAGGAAATAATGTCTTTTTTAGAACACGAAGTGATTCCACTGACTTTAATCATTTTCCATGTGTGGGAAAGACTGAACCAGTGGGAATCTGAGGAGTTACTTCACTGCATACATACACTGTCTTTATACTTTCAGTTTTTTTAGAGAAGCTACCATAATGTGCGATGAAGGAGATACATAAAGCACACATCTGGAAAACTTAGGCTATAGCAACAATTTAAAATTATTCCTGCAGAATCGGAAAAGATACATGTATTTAAAGAGTGTACAAATGATACTTGATGAGACTCCCTTTTCCAGATACTAATCTAGATATTGTCATTTGTATAGATTTGCAGGCTCTGCAAGATCCGTGGGTCAAACTGGAATAATTTATCTTCTGTATATTTTCTAAAGATGTTTTTAACTAAACTGCAATGGATCTGTTAAAATATTCGGGTTTTGATGTCACTTACATCTAATGTAAGTGTTAGACAGTTTGTGACATTTACAGTCAGTCACTATTTGGATAGCTAACATCCCCTAACATTATTTGGTTTCAGCTAATGGTAAAAGTGCTAGTACACTTGGAGTACATCTCAAAAGGTAGTAAGCTGCCTACAAAGGGAGCGCTTTAAGATATTTCATCGTGTTTTGCTTGTGTTTTTGTCATAAAAGCGTAAATGACATTTTATTTAGACACAGGTCAATGTTAAATTAGTTTCTCATGTACATTTCTGATATGCTGAAAGATATTCATAGATTAGCATGCGAGCTAACTCTGTCACCTCAGGCTATTGCTTTTAATGGCCAACTAGCTAACTAACTTGTAAGCTTAGCTGCCTAGCGCTAGGTTGTTCCAATCCTTTTGTCAAACATGTTTAGCTGGGAAACAGCAGACAACCATCCCAGCTTTCTGAGGTAGTCTTGAATAATTAGATAGCATTATGGGGATTCATTGGGACTTCAATACCAATACCAATGAAAATGGCAAGAACAGGTTCTATGATTCCTATACTTTGACAAAAGCTGACAGTTGAGGTGAGTAAACACTGTTCACATGAAACGAGTGTTGCACAAGACTGGTGATGCATGATTGGTCTAACTAGAGTGTCTCAATAAGTAAGTTGTCTTGTAAGGTTCTATTTTGCTTACCTAGACGGTAGGGGCAAAGATACTCACTAGGTTTATAGATACATGGTTGATGCAGGGCACTAGGATAGACAGCCACTGGTTGCAGGTGAGAAAAGAATTTTGATTGGTTCTTAGAAAAGAAACAAAATATGCAGGAGAACAGGTGACAAAAAGTACATTTTGGTTTTTGTATATCCCTATTGTGTCTGCTGTGAATGCGTGCACATTCATGAGGAAAATGTTAGACATTTATGCAACTTTAGCTTAAGAGAAAGTTTCACTTTTTGCAAAATGACTGAATCTGTATATGTTTCTACATTATGGGTGGCAGGCTTATAAATAATGTCGTTACTAACCTTGCCATTGCCCTAATTCTGTAACACAGATATGGGAGTTAAAGGTTTACTATGACAACTTTTAAGGGAATTTGCAATGTTCACACTGAAACAAGTCTGCCTCCAAACCATTCTTACAAAATTCAGGGAAACGGGAAAAAAAGCACACAAATGTGTGCTTACAAATGTGGGCATAGTTTGTGGGGTTATTTTTCTTACAGCGTTGTGGCTTTTGTTTATGCTCACTGAACATGTTTTCATCTAAACTGCAAAGGACATTTTCATCTACTGATACCAGGCTGAAGGCTGGACAAATGAATTCTCAATATTTTATCGCAGTGTACCCAGAAAATAACATTTTTAGAGACTCGCAACCCTGCCCTCGCCCCACAACACGCATAAAGGTAAACAGCCCCCAGATCAAAATAACATCATAAAAAACAAAACATAATAACAGTCACACATCTGTTCTCTTACATGTTTCTGGCAATTTTCCTATGATTAACTTAATAATTTTGGTGGGAATAGTGCTTTTTAGAGCACATGTTAGACTGTCACTTAGAGATCCTCCTCCACACTGGGTCTCATCAGTAGGCTAATTGATTTTGATGTGCCTCTGTATTCAAACTGGCCTATTTTTGCATATATAATGCAGTAAACTGGCCTGTTCTGTGCACATGGCACCATAAATGTTCAGTAGTGTCTGCAATCATTTTACAAGCAGTTTATTGTTGTCTGGCATATTGTACAGTAGAAAAATGGTGAACACGGCAAGGGGGGAGGGGGGGCATAACCAAAATATCCTTGACTTTTCACTATTTATTATAAACATAATTCATGCTAATTTGGGACTTGTAGCAAGCACAATTTTGTTTAATCTTTTAAGTAATTGATTTTTTTTTTATATTCCCTCAGCAATTTCATGTCAACAGTTTCTGGCTAAAATGGTGATTGACTGAATCTGAGCAGACTGTTTTTTAGTAGATTGACGTTTCTGAGCATATTCACCATCTGAGAATTCTTTCAGAGACAACAATCCATCTCTAGCTAAAATGTTATCAGTGATGTGCCACCAATTTGATCTATCATATATTATGCAGACTTCCTGAGGAGAAACCTGAATTAACCCTAGCTATGAAGTCTTTAACTATTTAATCTTATTTTGTGACAACAGTCTATGAAATGACAGCTAGCTGATTTACAAAATTTACGAGTCAATATTCATTACGGACTCAACAGAGGATCAGCTAAAAAATAAAAAAAAAGTGTGATGTGACCACCCTGTGTTCCGTGCTTTTACCAGCGTCAACCCTGCAAAGAGCAGCAGCGGGAGTTGAGGACTGCAGCTGTCCTGAACAGTGCTGTATTTTTCTTAGAAGGAAATGCAGTGCAATCCTTTTGACGGCCCCACAGAGAGAAATGAAGTTTACAGAATTTTATGAATTTCCTTACCTAAACCATCAAACAGGCTGTGAGCAAAAACAGGAACCCTTCATTGACTTGTTATAGTTGTAAACATGTTTGTGTTGCTCCTCTTTCCAGTTAAGGGCCTACTTTCATTGCCATCTTTCTGTTTGTAATAAAAGTGGACCCTGACTGACTCGGGGTCTGTGTGCAAGAAGTGTGAAATATAACCTGCAGAGCTCAATATCTTTAACAACTGGGTTCATCTATATTCATTCAAAAAAAAATTGCATGAGCTTGCCTGTCGAACCTATGGTGGTCATGTACCTTATTATCTTCCCACAATATGGGATTAAAGAATTTGCTACATAAGTTATTTCAAACAGAGTCACACTGCCAGTTAAAAATTTGAGATGCCCACACTTTCTTTGTAAAAATTTAGAATGTCAGATTAATCTGTCAACGTCCTTCAACTATCTAAGTACAAAAACAGACAACAGCCTTGTCAAAATGCCAGTTCAAAACAAGCTCACTCTTCCTCTGATCCGTCTCCCTGATGTAAAGCCAACCAGTTTTATTTCACATTACAAGAAACCAATTCTAAGGCGTCACCATAAGGCATATATAAGAAAATGCCATTTGCCTACTTTCAAATGATATCCTCCACAGAGAGGACTCATCAAACAAACAAAATCATTTGCATGCAGCAGCGTAAAGCAAATACAAAGATCAATAAGCCTGCTTAATTTGAACATTCAGGCTAGACTTGCACTGAGATTTAAATGTGGACTACATGCTCCTTCCAAACACTGAATGTCAGAATTTTGAGCACTGACTGCATCCAGTGCCAGTTAACTCACTCTACCCTGTAACTCTGTTTCTTTAAATGGAAAAGGCTGCTTCTCTTTAACACTAAATGTTTCTGATGACAGGAGGCTATCCACCTGTTTGTGTCAGTATATTTGGCATAATTAAAGGCTGATATTCACAGTGGGTGAACCTCTCCCTAATAGCAGCTGTATGTGTAATTATTGTATTGTGAGTTAGACATGGTGTAAAAATACAATTAATAGGTCTCTATTCAGTGTCTTACAGTCTAAACTGATTTGGTGAAAGGGGATCAAGACCAAATCATGAAACAAAATCATGAGTGAGGACGGTCTAATCACTAATTTAATCCATATAAATACACGCTTTGAAAAGAGGATATAAGCAGTTTCACAGTCTGACAAGATTGAATGGATGATGTGTTTTGATAACTGCTTAATCTGGTAACTCAGATCATGTATGGCATCATTATCAGTATCATGGATTCTGCTACAATTTCAAAGATATGAACTATTTTAGAGATTTTTGGTTTGGACCTGCTGAAATATTCAAAATGCTGTATTTCAACTTGGCAGTAAACACATTCATGTGGTAAATACAAAATCAGACTTGCATGGTAACAGTCACAGAGGAGTAATGGGTAAATGTGTGCTCAGCTGCGAAGCACAGAAGGTAGCTAGAAGGGTGATATGTTTCAGCATTTTCCAAAGGTGCTGCTGTGGACAATGCACGACCATACCAAGAGTTTGAGCATGCAAAATGTCTGGAAAGATTAACTACAGTGATTTTGTTTCTACACAATTTCCATTACTCATGTAAATGAGTTTTGACTGATTCTATGTTAAGCTGTACTGTTAGAATTGCATGTGGTTCAATAAATATACTCAGTGTAACCAAGTCAACTTAACTGCCAAAGTTTCCTGAAAACACAAATTCCTTACGTTACTATTACTTTCTGGGCTTGGTACAAAATAGCCACTTTTAGCATCCTATTTCATGCTGAAACTACACTCAATAAGATAAACAGCAGCAATACACTGAATGCACATTTAAGACTTTGCTTATGTAGTCTGTGACTGAACCCATCTGTTGCCCTGATGGAACTAAGACACCAAAATTTGGAGAGATGAACTGATGTATTACGCTAAAAGAGATGCGCAGAATGAGGGGGCTGCTCTTAAGGCACTTAAGGGCTGGGATGGGGCTATTAACATTTCAGCTATTAACATTTCAAAAAGCACTTTCAACAGCAATTTAGAAACTTTGAGGATTGTAGTTTCATTTGGCAACACATAGAAACCAAACGTATTTACATCAATTAACCAAAAAACAGTAAAAATTTAATCCATGCTTAACTACTGTTTTGGGTTCGAACCGTGCAGATGCTTTATAAGCATTATTACAAAAGGTGCTGTCAATGCCCTAACACTGGGTTTAACTTGGTGGTTTAGACTAAGCGCTTTTTAACTCAAACTTAAACCATGTAATGACAGCCTTGAATTCAAATGCACTTAACATATTGCTCAGCCTCTTAAATTAATCCACTATGAGTCATCAATTAACTTAAAATTAAATTGATGTAAATGATGTCACAGTGTATGGTGCTTAACTTTCCATAAGCTGACTGTAAAGGTTCTTAACATTCATGGTTGAGAAAATCATACAGCCAGTGTTGGGAAAGTCAGTTAAAATATCATGGGCAAAGAATGGTAGTTACTGGCTTTACAATCATTCCAGGTATCATACACATGTGTAAATGCTCCATGGAATTTTGATGGCAGTAAAAGACTACAATGAAACAGAACTGGCCAAATTGTACACATGTTGCTACTAAAAATAATAGCATTACCCAACACTTGATGGTCCACCAAAGTGCTTCAGTTCCTCCCAAAATGAATTATCTAATCTAATCCAAACACCCGGTCTCTTAGGTTTTAAGAAGCGAGTTTTCATTTATGATGAAAATGAGAGTTTGGTAAATGAGTGCAAAATTAATTTGTTTAATAAAGATTGAAGTGGATCATCTGGGGATCAAGTAATCAGGATTAATCAGCACGAAACGAGCACACTAAAAGAAACATTTGATAAGTACATCTTGCAAGACCACATTTGAAAACCAGGTGTTTTTTGGGGTTTTTTACTGAAATTAGCTAGGTAATTAGTTATTTGTTTGGCTATCCACTCGATAAGCTCAGTTTCTTTAGTAAATTTTGTTGACCAATCCAGACACAAGTTTACACAGACAACTACAATACTGCAAACATTCAGTGGTCTTAAAAACATTGCGTCAGATGGGCTCTAGGTCATCTTTTATGAAATGTAGGTAAATCATCATAACAGTATTAAGTTTACACTTCACCAAAAACATTAAAAATGGTTGAGCTTGGCAAGCACCTGACGAAAAAATATTTCAGATGCACATGTGTTTCAGGCATGAATACTAAATGTATTCAAGGTTACGTTATCTTGTCAGCTCGCTAACCCGTTAGCTAAAGTGTTTTGTGTTCTGATGGAAACCAAAAGAAAAGCTAAACTAGATTTCGCTGGCTACAGCTATCAGCACCTGACAGTTAACGCTAACTAACTAGCGAAACCCCCAGCCACTAACATGAAAGCTTGACACATATATACATTTTCGAGACTGTTAACTACCACACATTTTGGGACTTTATAGAAATCATCAACTCTGGCATCTAACCATATCTAAGTTCAACCAAGCTAGCCGAACTTTGGTTATAGGTTAACAACTAGGTTAGCTTAATTAGCATAGCCCCTAAGCAGTGACCCAGTCGACGGTGAGGACCAGTCTTTGAGCTAACTATATCGTTGTTTGTTAATGTGGATTTTATATGGTATAAAATCGTTATCAGCATTTAACAACAAGATATCGAGAAAGTACTGCAGATGTTCGTTTGCTGTAAGTCATCAAAAGGTTCGTCAAGAAACGCTTATATTAAACAATGTGCAAGCGTTGATCACTCAGCAGGCAACCAAGACTAACGTTAACTTGGCTAGCAAGCGTTAGCAACACAATCTAGCTGTCGCTCACACAGGCTAACAGCTAGCTAAAACCAAAGAAAATTCCCAAATCACTTACCCCTTTCAGACCCCAGACCAGCGAATATTTAAGTACATTCCATAGATGCAGGTGATAAACTTTTCGGTCTGCTAAAAATGAAACACAAACACAAAGCACTTAACTCCCAAAATATCCAGCACAAGAGAAAGGGAAGGCCAGCAATTCACTGGACAGCAGCCATCACACACTAGGCTCCCGTTTAAAAATGACAATGATGGCCGAAAATGAAATATGCATCTTTCAATCTCAATTTCAGATTGGGATTAAACATTTCGATTTCCAGGTGTTAAATCCAACATCGGTCCACTTTTTTCCGTTCAGACCGATTCATTCATTTTTGTTTGGTCCTTCACAAGTGTCGAATAGTGTTCCCTTCTACACAGACGGTGGATACGGTGGAACTCCGCGTTGAGGTGAACTGCCATGAAATTCAGGACAAGATTCCGTTTGGATTGAACAGTCCGGGGGGGCGGGGGAGGTGCGTAAGAAAACCGGAAACTATAATGCTCGACTGTTTTACTCATAACAGATATAAAACTGTAAAAATCTGTTCCTTTGTTATTATCATACGCTGGAAGTAGCTATTTGAAAACCAGTTGTTTGCGATACACACAAGAATCTAACAAAGTCATAAAATGTATGTAGTGTGTAAACCAGATTTAAAACAGATAAAATACATTTTATTCTTATTTTTCAAGAGAATAATTATATCCCAAAAACTTTGTTGGCGAAAAAGGGCTCTACATCCACAATGTATGATGCACACATTCTTAGCGTTGCCATGAAACTGTTGTACTGGCTAAATAGGTTGGAGCACTTCAAACTTCTAAATCTTACAGGAAACAAAATAAAATTGTTTAATGTAAATTCACTGTGCAGTGTAATCTTGGAATGTTGCCATCAAAACTGCACGACCATACCATTCTTGAGTTATTACATATCAAACCACAACTGGCAAATTAACTACCCAGTATAGAAATACAGAGCTATTTGTAACTTGACATGTTTTGTTAAAGTAGAAAAATAACATTTTGCTTTTTTCTAAGTACAAGTAAGAGAAAATAAGATTTGTCCATTTGATTAAAACAAAAAGAAAAAATAATGTAAACACAGAGAATTTGTAAAGCGGATGGGATTTCCTTCTTTAACAGAAAGCCTAAAGACCACACGGCAGTTTCATCTCAATATCTCTGACCTGATAACCATTAGCCATGCAATACAACATTCTGTCAAATAATCATTTCAGTTTACTGTCCGTCTCAAGAGCACCACTGAAGCAGTTAAAAAAGAATTACAGGAAGAAGACGTAAGCAAATGTATTACACTATTTATCATATGGTATCAGTGATAACCTGTGTCATTTTTCTGCTTCAAGCAAGATACCACAAGGATATTTCTCTACTCTGGTTGCCCTGGTAACAAGAATATGATAATGTTGTCTTTGACATGACAGAAAGAAATGATCTCAGTAACAAACAGAGACAGCAGGCACAGGCTGGCTGGGGAAACAGAATTAATGGGATAATTTTCACACAGATGAAGCTGCACACATGAATAAATCCACACAGTTTGGCACACTTATTAACAAGGAAACACTTCTGAAACACCACAGACAAAGTGGAAGACATCACTGGTTCCCATCTAAGGTCAGTAACTTCATATTATACAGTGTCAGATAGGTCAAGCATAACTAATTAAGTAGTAATGCCATCCAGAATGCAGTTGTAGCATACATCAAACAGATTGAGACAGCCAAGTGAAATGGCATAGGATTAATTAGGCACAAACATAATCAACCTCCACTGACACTCAGGATGTATGAAATATGACTACCAGTGGTTAAGTAACTTGCCCTAGCTACACATAGTTGCTTAATGTCACAGCCTCTTACAAGAGACAGTTAGTTTGATATTGCCAGCAAAACATACAAAGCAGTGGATGAGAAAAGCTTAAAAAAAAAACACTACCACGCGTGACAACAAGCAAGCACCACATTAGGACAGCTGCTGACATAGTGAGCAGTTTGAGAACTATCAATCTTGACATTAATAAGCTGAATAAACCATTAGCCTTTCCAGTGCTCCATTCTTCTGCCTCCATTGGCTATAATTTTATGAATGGAATTTTCTTGATGCTCCTATCAGTACTCCATAAGAGTCGGCAAAAACCTGCAACACCATACTCCTCTCTGTCATGTGAACTGCTAAACAGAGGTTAAACCCTTTACTCTCAGCAAGCCTGGATACATGTTTTTTGACCATTGCCTCAGGCATGCTTATTTGTATGGAATTCGTTCAAATTAACAGTGCAAGACAGTGAATAAAATGAGGGAATACCTAAGTGTAGAAACAACTTCTCCTTAACATTTCATCAACAAAGGGAACAAAACATTTCTTCATTCAAATGCAAATTCAGGAAGATGATTAAATAGTAATATGTTAATAACAACATAAGCACATTGGTTTGTTTGCAAATTTATTAATACATACTGTGAAATGAACATGTCAAAAAGTTGAAGGTGAGAATCATTTTGAATTATTCACATTTGAAACAGTTAAATTAGCCTGATGTTAACCCATAGACCTTCAAACTGCTGTCAGTGGGGTCTTTGCAGATGAATTGGACAGACCCTTCATCACCCTCTTGAAGGACCTCTTTTGTGTGGAGACACAAAGGAAAGCTCTTGTACTCCGTAGGTGGTTGAGAGATGTGATTAGGTGGTCCTGGACACAAGGCTGGAGAAGGTATGCTTTGAATTTGCAAAGTGGATTTTTGATAAACACTATCAAATGCTATCATTAGTAGGACATAACACTTATTTGTGTCCAGTGGTGTGAGCCATTACGTTCTATTTTGTTGTGCCTTAGGCAAAAAAAAAAAAAAGAAAGAGAGAAAAAAAGAAAAGAAAGGCAAAAATGCTGGCAATGCCTTTGTGCTGATGTACTTTCTGAAAATCAGCCATTACAGAGAGCACCATTTGTTAGCTCTCTGTTGCAGAGATTCTTGTGTCACAAAGAGGCTACTCAATCACCTTGAGAATAGCCTGACCAAATCTAGAGTGGCCTGCATTTGACAGCCATTGTGGTCCCGAAATCAAAGGTTACAGCTATGTATTTTTGTAGTTTTTAAGCAAGCTGCAAATCCAGGGTTCCGTCCACGATATATATTTTCACCTTTTGATAATGAGAGAAATGTCTGGGGAAATAAGTTAAATTAAACAGGCAACCTCAGAAGAACTTATTATAGCACATCCAAAAATAGTGTATGAGATTGTTGCCCAAACTACTAACGCAATTGTATACCAGGCTTATAAAGCATGACATGGTTGATGTCCCTCCAACCATGATGGTTGCATACACTCCACCCTTCTCCATTTGTCTCTTTGTCCAGGTCACACTGGCTGCATTAGACCCCTCTTGGCGCTTTGGTGATACTGACTGTCCAGCTTCCCTGTGTGAGAGAATGAGGAGGATGGGGGATTAATGAGGAATAAAAAGACAGTCAAGAGTAACCTTTTCACAGCTCACAATCTGGCAATTAGAAGCTGCCCCCAGCTCATGAAAGAGGGGACAAGGGGGAATGGAATCCTGAAACACAACTCTAAAAACTGCTATGGTAATATACACACAAGCGCTGTCAGTCTAGTAAAGTGAATATGATGTTGCATGATTGTCAAGCTATTCCTCTTTTTTGCTAAGAAAATTTGTGATCTTGTTGTGAAATAGCCTTGAAGATGTGTGGGGAGAAAACAATGTTTTTCTGCAACAACTGCAAAAAACAAAAAAGTAAGAACAATGTTGATGATATTTAACGTGTTCAGTTTATTGTTCTTTACTAGACTTGGATGGAATGAGTTGAATGAATCTTCTCTTTCTTTTATTGAGGCTCGCTGATTGTGTCATTTCCTTTGAAAATGCTTTGTATTACTTTCAAATGCAGAAACATAAAATTTCCACTCATATTTATGACTAGTTCAAAAAGAAATAAAATCACAACAGCAATTCTACCATTTGCAAAATCTACCCGACCACAAAGTATGAAGTGCACGTGTGAAAACCAACAACTTGATATCTAGCTGTTAACATTAGAGGTTTGTCAGGCACTTAAGCTCCAGAAGACAAAAGGTGGGCTACTATGATCCAAGTTCAAGATCAGCTGTCCTCAGGCATCCAGTTCTAATTGAACAAGCTGCCAAGCCCTACGGGGATGTTCTCCACTGACTAACGCTGCATAATGTAGGCCCAGAGCTGCCTGTACTATCAGCTCAGCAGCTTTGTATCCTGAACTGGAGGAACTGAATCGATAACAGGGCAGATGAGTCTGATCTGTCCAGCATCAGCATCTCTGTTCTGCAGCACAGTTCTCATGTGTGCGAAATTCACCGAGTTGAACAGCTGCAGGCAAACTCCTGTCACCTCTGGCCACAAAGCCCGGCTCAAAATGAATGGTTAATGAAAAAGATGGATAAGCCAAAGATGAAGCCAGAGTATATTTTTCAGGCTGCAATGCACATGTTCTATAGCGCTAACACTTTCATCACACTAGTGCTGTGCTCTGAGCTGCTACAAGCAGTGAGATAAGCGAGTTTTCTCACATTCAATCTATGAAGAATGAAGAAGCAAAAAAAACCCCCAAAAAACAAAAACAAATTGAGTTTGTGGAAAGACTTTAATGCGACATGGTATTTTCGCACATCAGATATGGAAAATAAAATACGAGTTGTGGCTATCAGATAATGAGACTAATGCTGTAATTCAATTTTAATGATTATTTAATAACAGTTACTAACAGTAATAATGACTGTTTAAAAACAGTCTCTTCATCAATGGAGACCATTTCTGTAACCATTCTGACACTGATCGTCGATCACTTTGAACAATTTGTTCATTTCGAACGCCGGTTCTTGACGTGCATGGGTGTCCACAACGTTCATCATCTTCGACATCCTCTCGACCTTCGCAAAATCTCTTGTGCCACTCGAACACACGTGCACGTGACATGCATTCTTCCCCATAAACTTCATTTCGCATATCAAAACATTCGGCAGCCATTTTATTCAATTTCACCAAAAAATTCAAATTCATGCGTTGCTCAATTTTTGAACTGACCATTTTTATTACACGTCAAAATAACGCGCCTACTTCAAGCAATACGTAACAGCTAACTGAAGACGCGAGCGGACTGAAACTTTCAGGGGTTGTTTATGTTTATTCGGCGGTCAAAGTATACCACGTGGTTCGCGTATGCACGCTGTGGTTAGACTAACATAATAGTCTTGATATTTAATAGCCATACCTCGTATATGATCAAAAACATTACAATGGGTAAGGATTCTGTTCTAGCTTTGGTCAAACTAAATGCACATTTGCTTTGTAAATGGCTATTTCTTTGCAGCACTGAACAAGGACAAGGTGCAAGTAATTTTCTCCTCCTTGAATCAGATCATGTATAAGAAAACTGGGAAAATTTGAAATCAGTACCTTTTTCATGTCTAAAGGCAAACTGCCTCTGATCTAATAGAGGACACAGGCTTTGCTCCCTGAGCTAATGATTCCTCTGAGCTGCCGAGCTCCAGGATTCTCCATTGGCTGGTGAGACAACTTTTAAGAGCTAGGACATTGATCTGGCAAGATAATTTCCCATTGATTGCTGCTCTGTTTGGGGCAGCAGTGGAGCAGTTTATTACCCATACTGCAGCCTGGGAGCCTGCCCAATAATGGGTGCAGTATGTCCAAAGCAGAGTAGGCACTTTATCATCAGCCTCACCTGCCCCTCCCCCCCAGTGTCTCTCTGCAAACACAAACAGCACAGCAGGCTTCTCATCTCTCCACATCATGCTCTCACCTTTCAAAACATGTTTATCAGAGGCATATGTCCTGGAATTCAAATTCTGAACTTTTCAGTGTGTTTCTTCTTATGTTATAAAAAAAACACCTCCATGAGAACAAAAGAAACATCTCTGCTGACATGTTTGTTAGGACATGTTAATGACAGTGATGTCAGAATGGTTTTGCAGCTGTCAGGTTTTCACACAATTATTATGATTTAAACAAACAAACAAACATAGTTTTCATTATTATACAACTGACATGGCAACCTGCACATTTGCTTCAGTATCATGGTAGACTCATACTGTTGACAAAGCAGTCATAAAGAGATAATAATTTAGGTGGTCATTATGTATTGATAAGTACTGGGCTATTGATATGTCTACGCAAAATGTATTTATTATTTTAAAAAAAAACTGTGTCACCCACATTAAATTTTAAAGGCTCTTTGTTTTTACTTATGGATATAAACCTTTTTTAAAATAAAGAACAAGTGCTCGGAACTAATGCCTCTCCCAGAGACACAATTTTAATGCTACAAGTTACACCCAGGATTTGATCATCTTAAGTTGTCGTGCTTGAGGGGTGAATTTTTGTTGCATCATGTCAGCTTATAAAAACCCTTTGGCTACAAGACACAAACAGACAAAGACAGTGGCAGGAGAGAGACAGGCACACAAAACAAACAAAGACAGTGAGAGACAAAGGATTACATTCCAGCAAATACTGGCAGTGATATTAAATTAAGTTGGTCTTGAACAAATAATCTCATACATTGAAAGACACAGGGAAAGACAACTGAGTTGACAGACAGAATTTAACATAGAGCGAAGGAAGAGTCTGTATGCTTATTACACTCATTGCATTTTGTAGTGAATACCATAATCTATTAAACACTGTGTAGCAAAGGATGTAAACTCTAACACATTCTGAAGGTTTCAATCATGGTTAATGCACAGAAGACAAGAGGGAATCTCGGTCATGTTTCTAAAAAATCTATGTTGTTGATGTAGCTGTAAGTGCCTTAATAATGAGAGCACTTAAAGGGCAGTTTTACAACATACTCAACCTTGGGCTGTTCATTCCAAAACGTTCAGTGTGCATAAATCTTTGGCTGGGAAGCTTGTGCTCAGATGGTTTAGTCATACCAGATTTGTATTCCTCCACTGCTTCTGAAACGTTGGACAGAATATAAAGGTATGACAGAATCCCGTGGTAGAGGACTGAAATGACCCAATGCTCTTTTGTATTTAGAAATACAGACAGACAGACAGACAGACAGACACACACACACACACACACACACACACTAGATGCGGCGTGCAAAGAAATGGCAGTGTCTGGATCTTTGAATCAGGGACACGGTGGCATTAAAGAACTGTCCCTAATACATTATGACATTAATCAATTCCACCTGCCGCACAATGTTTGGGGCTTGTTGGAGCACCGAACTGAGGATGGGAATTTTTCCACAGAGGGGAAATCTTCTCAACCCTCAGAAACCTGTCTTAACCCTGCCAGTGAGCTCCACACAAAAAGAAAAATCTCTCAGCCACAAGGGCTGTCTATACTAATGGGGCAAACAGAGAAAACAGATTAATCCTGTAGTCATTAATAATTTCTGCAACAGTTCCCTCAGAGGTAATTAATCATCCTCCCTCTCTGTCAATGCAAGAGCCTGGAGCAAAGCACAACATCGGGGTTACAGACTGCTATGACTGGCTTTACCCTCAACAACAACCATCTTATGCTGATTCCCAGAGCAACATAACACAGTCTTAATTGAGATATCTACGATAATGGACAAAGTAATGATAAAAAATGCACACAACATTACTGATAAAGCAGCCGTCTGAATAACCAGTAATACTACCGAACATTCCCTCTGTAGCCATAGGGTCAAGAGAGCAAACTAATAAACTCTCTTTTGTATTCCTCTGTTTTATCTGTTCTTTCAATCCTCATGATGAGGACTCCATAAATTTGCCATTTTGATGAGGAAAAAAAAAAAAACCTTGCATGTTTTACAGACTGCACTTCAGATGGATCCAGTGAATATGTGGAATTTAGATTACAAAGCATCTCGGGTCCAAATGTTGGAATGCAATTAGTCATACAGCTCTTTACATAAGATATGATGGTTCCATTATCATTCATTAATGAGAACACTCGAGTACATAGCCGCTCCTCCACACTCACTAGCTCTTTATTCCTTCCCTCCTATCTGATGGGCGGGGGAGAAGCATGAGGAGACAATCTTCATTAGTGGCGGAGCCCAGAACAGCAGAGGCTTGCAGAGAGCGCAGAATAAATTGAGCCTGAACCTAGTGCGCTGCATTTTGAGGAGGCAGGATTTGCATATCTGTGCAGCAGAGCAGAGGGAGAAAAGTGTCAGTGCTGACAGCTAGTTGAAAATCTTAAAGCTCTACTGACATCGCTGCAGGCACTCCTCT
Organism: Chanos chanos; assembly: GCF_902362185.1. Classification (NCBI taxonomy): domain Eukaryota; kingdom Metazoa; phylum Chordata; class Actinopteri; order Gonorynchiformes; family Chanidae; genus Chanos; species Chanos chanos. The sequence goes on from NC_044496.1 coordinate 21,206,678, forward strand.
CTCTCTCTCTCTCTCTCTCTCTCTCTCTCTCTCTCTCTCTCTCTCTCTCTCTCTCTCCTCTCTCACAACCCAAAGACTGCAGAAGCCTGCTTGAGGCTTAAGGGTCAGGAGCAGTGCCTGTGTGTGCAGAAGTCCTCCCATGGTAGTGCAGTATTGGTTGTTTAACTGTCAGCTCAAGTGCAAAGCTGCTCTCTGGGGGAAAGGCAAGTTAAAGTATTCCTGCTGCAAGGGCAAATGGAGACATCTATATGTGTATGTTTGTGTGAGAAAGATAGATAGATGGATAGATAAATTGAGAGCGAGAGAGAGAGAAAGAAAAATGGAAAGAGAGAGAAAGAGGGTAAGTGAGAAAAAAAGACTGAATGTTTGAGAGTCAGTTCACACTCATGGAAATACACACTGCACATACTGTGATCGTGAAATGGTTTGTAAGGGCTCTGTGCATTAGCAGGAAATGGAACAGGTACGAGATGGCTCTTTGATCCTGCTGTAGTTTCTGTTCATTACCACATGCCAAGGAGTGTGCTTTTAACGCTGTCTAAAATGGCAATCAGGGTACTGAGACAGTGCGATGCTGCTTAGCATTCAGCACCAGTCTCTTGTGTACTCAAGAGAGCCCCTATGATGTCTCTGAGAGCAGGGCAGACATACACAGCTTACTTGCCTCTGGCTGCTCACTGGTGGATTTTGCGAAATCCATTACATTTTGATCTCTGTGTTTCAGCTCTACTTGATGTTGTCTAAAGAAATGACACTTTGTGAGAAATAGCTAATCTAACTATCAGGAGCTCTCAGTAGATTATGTAGACAAGTGGGGTAAAAGACAAAGGATTTTCTGTTTTTTCTATTTTTATATCTTTTATCCTCCCAGTATCCTTCGACTATTTCTATGCAAAGCTTATAGTACTTCATAAGTTCTATCTTCCTAAGACTTTATAAGCTCTAATGCACTGATACAACAGAAATGTAGAAATTGTTTATAATGTGATATGTTCCAGTGATTTCTGATTTACAGCTTTGGAAGAGGCCAGTGTATATGCGACATCTGACCCCGAACTGGTTCCTGGTGTGTAACATTGCGAAGGACAGGGTAGGAAGAGGTTAACACTGTGCTTGTGCAGGCTCCTTGGTGTGCTAGAGACAGAGTGACATTGATCCACCAGCTCCTATCCATCCGTCTCCCTGACAGAGGTAACAGGATTGTTAATAAAAATGGAAATTGAGTCACGCTCTCCCACACCGCCTGTGACCACAGACAGGGTCCTACACAGCTGGGCAGCACTGCCTGACATTTTACTGTAGGAGCCAAGAACAGGCAGCCCTCCAGTCATGGCTTCTCTTCATGCCATTACCAGAGCTAGGCATACCCATGCATGGCTAACAACCTGATAGAAGTGTGTGTGTGTGTGTGTGTGGGGGGGGGGGGGGGGGGTTGTGTTAGGCTGGGCCCCACTGATAAACAGTGAGCTGTCATGTCACACATTGTATCACTTAAGGTTAGCAATTCAATCCACTGTCAATGGAGAATCACAGCATGTATGCCACAATATACTGTTTCCTTTACTAATCATCACATGGCTGCAGAAAACTAAGAGTCTCCAGGAAATACATTATCCTATACAACCATATCTTTACATTAATAGCAAACTGAGCCATTGCTATTCAAGTTGAGATTATGAGTGTGAACACACAAAACTGTCATCAAGCCTTTCATCTTATCACAAACCCAGCAGGAGAAAGCTCCTAGCAAAGGGAGGAATGTATTGGTCTCTGAGCTCTCAAAGCAGCCTGTAAATGGGCATGCTCCACATCATGCTTGAGAGGGAGCATTCGCAAAATGAAAAGACTTTCAATCAAGCGACTCCCTTCCCTTTCTCAGTATAACTGATATCTAGCCTTACCTTGCGTGAGAGTGTTTGAATGATTACCACCTCCAAAAAATGAGAATGGCAGAAGTAAGCAGTCTCACTCCTGAAATCCATCATCTAAAAAAGCAGCTTGATACTTAATCAATTATCCCACCCCAGCTTCCATCTCCTGCTCAGAGCCACAAAGGACACTACCAACCAGCTACTGGGAGAATTGATTTTTTTTTTTTTTTGTATATAATGCTGCAAATTTTCAGGGCAGCTAAAGGCTTTCATAGAGGGATGTGTTATTACAGCAGATCTGTGGGGGAAAAGACAGATTATTTCTGCTGGACAAAATGTGCCCTCCAACAAACAGAACATGATGGCTTTAAAAGCCTTTTTTTTTTAAACAGCACCTTTGTATTACTCATGTTATGCAGCATGTAACTGGTGGAATTGTCTTTGTGAAGAACATATCTAACAGGCAATGACAAGTAAATGAGATCACACAACAGAAGGGGGAGAGTTAATCCATCTTAAATCAGGTAGCTCGTACAGAGAATATTTCAGAATGCGAAAAACAGCATATGATTCTCCTTCCCCATAGATCAATAGATGCTATATAGTTGGCCGTCTGTAAGAAAAGGGAATAATACCAAGGTCACATCATTTAAGTGTGTGAAGAAACTTGTGAGCACAAATAGAAAGTAGGTCAGCTGGGTCCTTCAGGGCTCAGTGCACAGGCAAAGGAATAAAATGCTGCTCTTGATAATTATCAAAATGGGTGCTTGAGTAAAAGCATGAAGACTGGGGCTGAGGGAATGGATGGGATTCAGATTCTTTGAGCACCCTGTCCTCAGAGGCTCAGCTGTGCATGATACTAGTATACTGTGCAGAAGCTCAGGTGCTCTACTGAAGTGTGGGGAAGAATAAACACAGTGATGTGAGGCAGAAAGCGCTCAGAGGACTAAGCGCTGGCTCATTGAGCAGACCTGGAAACCTGCCAATCTCATGTCAGATACCATTATGGACAGAGAGTACATCTGTACAGAGTGCAACACACCAACACACCTAAATGCAGCTAGTGCTTTTAAAGGTAAATGTGCCAAAAACACAGGGAGAACCCACTTTAAGTGGTAGGGTCAAAGAAATACATGATCAAAGTTAGATATGCAGTTAGAGATGTGTCTCCATGGAGACTGGATTAGTTCATTATAAGTCTGCTTCATGAACCAAAAAAAAAAAACCTCTTGAAATTTGAAAGCTGGTGATTTACTGCAGTTGAAAAATCTGAATAACATCATTGTTATTTTATTTTATATATGTATGTATGTATGTATGTATGTATGTATGTATGTGCGTATGCATGCATGTATATGTGTATGTATTTGTGTTTATTTACTTAGTTATATTTTTGTCCTAACCAACTAATCTGACATTCAAAATCAAATAAATTCTCGTATGTTATAAAAGAGTGAATATTTTCTGATTGTATTGTAATCCTTAAAGGCACCATCTGAATTTCCAATTCAGGATCACAAAACAAAAACCTTCAAGAAACTCAGCTAAAACAACATCTGTCAAGGCCCGTATGGCCAGCTGAACTTCTGAGGCTGAAAGGGCTGGTCCATACATGTGGAAACAGGACTGCTGTTGGTTGGACAGGGCTCTATCCATCCAACAACCATTGTATGGCACAAAGGCAGAGCTGGCTCCTGTGGAAAGGGTGAGCAGATTTGACTGGAGATTATCCTGCTGACAGGTTTGAGCCTGAGCTAAGATGGCTACAGACAGGTGTTCCAAGTGTAAATACACCTCTTTGAACAGTACAACATTAAGCCTTAAAAAAATCAATACTCTTATAAGATTATTTTATGCAGCAAAAACAGCAACTGCCTTTTTGTTGAGCAGCGTTGCTTTACAACGGTTTTTGTGTCAGCCTTACTAAAGACGACAATGTAAACCACTGGTGCTAAAATAAGGAACTGAGAAACATGCATCACAAGACAACTAAAGGTCAGTAATTTCTCTTGAAAATATAATGCAATTACTAGAGAGATTTTTTTTAACAGGAAACACATAGGAATATATATCTTTTCATTCCAGTAACAGAACAAAGCAGCTGAACTAGACAACAAGAACAAATGCATTCAATTTGTCCTGAATTTTAAGACTGGCATCTCGGGGCACCTTGGGCCAGGGTAGCACCACACATAGTGCCTTAATGTAGCCTGGTTCTAGATACAGGCACTGGGAATGTTATGCTAGGTTTAAAAAAAAAAAACAGGCCATGCAGTACATATGTGATAACATGCAAATTTGGTGCAGTCTGGATAAACCTGAAAAAGTTGCAACCAAGAGAGCTTATGGTATTAAGATATCTATCAAATGCACAGCTTTTTTTTTTAAATAAGCATAAACATGCTTTTGAAAATATAAACCCCTTTTTTAATTATTACAGTCTCTATCTGTGGCTATATGTCATGTGTGAAATGCTGTTTGACAGCTAAACAGACAGAATGCATTTGTGAATCTTTGGTCAGAGTTCTCCTAGATGATGAGACCTTAATTAGAGAAGAGAAATGCTTTCACTGCTAACGCGATTGCAAGACATTTTTGGAGAAATTCCGGTCTTATATAAGAGCATGAACAAAAGAGTCCATCTTCTACAGCAGAAGTGGTGGCCACTGTCCAAGTGAGAATTTGAGAGATGGTGTTAAATGTGTAGAGGGAGGCTGATTTTAAACACCAACCCTACTGCACTGCTTAGCACAACACTCCATGAACTGCAAACTACAATTTAATTAACTGTCAAGAGAGCAGAGAAGCAGCAGATGCTTGATAACATTATTCAGTCTAATAAATTCCCTTGCAAACACGATTACAAGATGTAATACACTTCATTCACTTTATATACATATATATGTGTGGGTGTGTGTATATAAATATATATATATGTGTGTGTGTGTGTGTGTGTACATATATATATATACATACATACATACACACACACACACACACATATATATATATATGCACATACATAAACACAGATACACACACACACACACACACACACACACACATATATATATATATACACACACACAGTATACACTGTGCAAAACCATTATCAATTAACTCAACTGTGCACAGTTGTTAGGTTTTTTTTTTGTTGTTTTGTTTTGCTTTTTTTTTTAAATTTGATTTGATCAGTTGAAACCCGTGCACAACCCCTGCAAACACTGTATGGACGCATTCTGTTCTTCACTGCAATAACTTTATCTTTCTTTCTTGTATCACAGCAAATAAGTCTCTATGAATAGCATTCCCTCAGTGCGAGAATGTGAGAATCTAACTGAACAGATCATGTGTGAGAAGTGGTGGGAGTAAAATGACAGGGAATAAAAGTGCTGTCTACTCTCACAGCTCTGCTGCAAATGTGTGCTCCCTGAGGATGTGCACTGAGAACAGAGGTAGAGTGCAGTGTGAGCAGATGTATTTACTGTGCTAAGATAGGTTTGTGGCAGCTGAGCGCACATTATGTCTGGTAATGGACAGAAAATTGCTATGTAATAAAAGACTGTGGAGAAGTTAAGTAGCCAAAGCCCAACTCATCAAGTGCCGGGGGTGTTCACGCTGTGGTTGAACTCAGGGTCAGGACCTTATCTCGACATGTCTAAGATGTAATTACTGAAAAGTAGAGAACGTTGATCAAACCATATTGACAACAGTTAAAAGACTACCGGGGGGGGGGGGGGGGGGGGGCATATTAGAATGTAACCATCATCTTGGAAATTAAAAACAACTCAGTGACAAGCATTTGTTGAAACAACAAATGTTTTGAACTCAAGGACATTTTAAAAAGATCAAAGCAATTTAAGATGAGACAGAATACATCAGGATTCTTAGTAGTACATATTCCTGCAAAGGTTTGTATCAGAAAAATAAAACAGTCTCTGTCTTGAAATATACATCTGTGCATTACGCTAATGTATCTATCTTCCACCGTTTCTGAACACATTAACAACATGACCTTGTTTCTGTTTGGTAAGTAATGAGCCAAGCGGCTCGAAGCCGTTATGCAGACACAGTGTATGAAAGCCACTCATTGCATGCAGAATATGCTCACAGCAGGAGCTAGGTTGCCCTGGCTACATATGGTGGGGAATGTGTTAATGCAATATTCATGGTGTGCATGAAGAGAGGAGGGCACAACACTGCTTTGAAGGCTTTCTAGAGACTCTTTCACACCCACTATAAGCAGGGAACCAGTGTGAAGTAACCAAGCACGATGGCTTGCCTTCGACTATCCACATCAGTGATTCATCCCACTCATTTCACACAATGCTGTTGGTCACACAACAGAAGGATGACAGCAGAGCACCACCACACTCAAAATGCCACTGGGTGAATTCAAGAATCATTCCAACTTAATACAAATGTACTGTACACAATATTTCAGACAAGAGAGAGCACAAAGTGATGTGGAGAAAACTGAGACTATTGACTGCAGCTTTCCACCCTATCTATCATTGCTGGAATACTACACAATGCAAAACCAAAGAAGCCAGGCACAAAAGCGCTTTAGCTGCAATGAGAGAGCAACTGCTTGTCTCTCTACAGGCATATTCCTATTGTCAAGGCATTACCTCCATCCGCTGTCTCTCTCTCTCTCTCTCTCTCTCTCTCTCTCTCTCTCTCTCTCTCCCTCTCTCTCCCTCTCTCTCTCTCTCTCTCTCTCTCTCTCTCTCTCTCTCTCTCTCTCTCTCCCTCTCCCTCTCCCACTCAAGCATTAATTTTTAATCAGAGCTTAAATGGCCATCTTGGCAGAGGATAGGGGCACTGAGTCAAGGGCTCTTGCCTACAGTAACAAAGTGGGAAATATATTTAAAAAGAGATGAGCCTAAACACACGCATGATGAAAATATACAGCCAGGAAAAAATCTCTATCCATCATTGTGCTATTACCTCCTAATTGGAATTTCAACTCTTTCATCTTAGTCTTTCCATTTTGCCTTGTCTCTGGAAATTAGGATCAAATTAAGATAAAGAAGCACATTTTTTTTTGATGGTGCATTATTATTATTCATATGAGTCAGAACAGGAGGATTAGGTCATAGATAGCATTAGAGACACAAGCATAGCTAGCAGCCCACCCACGGGCATTTTGGAGAGAGAAGTCTCTTACACTCCTCTTTGGAGGAGCAGGGTTCTCTCAGCAGTTCCTTCGTTATTGCTAATGCATGATCGGACACCTCGCGTCAGGCGTGAGATCTGACACTGGCTCAGGACGGGAGAGGTGCTGCCACTCACCGTTTCAATGCATTATTTATTTACATACTCTGGTGGTCTGACCCACGCTTGTATTAAAAGGGCAGAGTCATGGTCTGATTCTTTTCAGAGTAAAATGTCACATACATTCTCAGGGCAGCTTTCAACAACACAAAACCTCTACTGGTTCAATTGGTCAGTCTTTCCATTATCACTGTAAAGCTGAAACGTCATCCCAGTCTACACAAAACTCTGTATTATAGTGAATATAAAATATATTGCATTTCAGGTTGTCCACACAGACAGAGCTGATCCTTGATCAAATAGCATAAGTCCATAAAAGACAATTACCCCACTGCTGAGGCTTGAAAACATTTTGGTAGTTTTACAGTGCAGAATAAAACTCTTGAGTATCTGCTTATACTCCAGTATTTTTAATGAGGTAAGAAATTCATTATGTTTTAAACACAAAAGACCTGAATAAAGCTGAAAATGCCCAGAGAAACTCTGACAGACAAATGTGTGGAATCAGCTAAATTTATCTGCATTTCTACATCAAAACACCTCAGCAAAAATCCCTCTCACTTCAAAGCAACTGTTCACAGGGGCTTAAACCACGGACGATAATTATTTAAACCACAGTTTTTCATATTTTCTTCATGCAGAGATCATTGTCAGTTTTTATGTTTAAAGGACATAGAATTAAAAAGTGTCCACAGCGTGAGTCAAACACCAGCTGAATCCTGCTCACTGTACACCTCTCCTCCACATTAACAGCCCAGCCTGCTCCTGGCTGCCCATTAGCTGTGTGACAGATCTGTAATAAACACAGCCTGTCACCTCTGAAGCCTGCCACATATTTCCTGGGTAATATATAAAGCCCTCCATCCCCTCTCTCTCTCTCTCTCTCGCTCTCTCTCTCTCCCCCTCCCTTTGCTACTAGGCTCAATAGACCTGAAACCTGATTTTTGTTGAGCAGCCCAGCTGCTGGAGCAAAAAATTCCCCTGCACCCAGATAGCCCTGGAAAATACATGAATATAAAAGAGGAATTCATGAATAAATCAAAAGCACTCTCCCTTTTTGCTCTCCCAACAGATGAGTTGGGAAAGGTAGAGAGGGAAACAAGGCCACCAGCAGAAGGAATAAAAAAAAAAAAAAAAGCCCAGAGTGCTGGTCAATGAGCTGACTGTGTTCCTGTCCCCAGGCTCCAGTTTTTCTTCAATACAGAGGTAACTGGCAGGTGATAGTGCAGGAGTGTGCAGGAGTTGGTTACCAGTACACATTCCTGCGCAGCTCTAGCAAGCACATTAAAGCGGCTCCACATGCCTCCAACTGACAGAAAACAAGCCTGCATGCTTAAGCACTCTTTGATTTCTGCTGACAGATTCAAAATCTGGGATTCATAGCAGGAGGAAGTGCCATGTGTACAGTTCAGGCAAAAGACAAATTTGTTCTGAACTGACTACCCCATTTTACTTTACTCAACTGCTTCTCAGTAGTGCAAATCTTTACACCTGTGTGTGTGCTCTTTCCTTACAGATGTTATTAAGTCTAACACAAACAGACTGGAAAATACTTCAGATAAGTGACAAAGTAAAGTGATGGAAACACCAGCATGAAATGTCTCAATAGAGTTATGGGCCACCAGACAAGCCACCGGAGCAACTTCACTGTACCTAAGCATCTATTATTCAAGTGTCTCAAATTCAACTGGTGGGATATAGCACTATTATTCCGTGAGAAATTCTGTTGTGTGGCATGTTGTTGATGGTAATGGAAGATGCTGCCTTAGGCACTGCTCCAAAACCCCGTAAGTGTTCAACTAGGTTGAAGTCTGGTGACTGAGATGACAACGGCAGATGGTTTGCATCATTTTCTTGCTCATCAAACCATTCCATGACCACTTGAGACCACTCCTTTTTGTATACAAATGCTTCACCACAGGATGAGGGTGATCACTCCAGAACAGCCATGTATTCATTGGAGTTTACGTTGTCCTCAGAGGCGTTGATGATTCTTGATGAAAATGTCTGCACAAACCCCAGACTGATATTTGCAAACAAATGAATCAGTGTTGGTCATCTGGTTTGCCTTCTATCTGCAATGCACAGGCATTACGTTCAAAGAGCATAGGGGTACAGACTTTCAATCACATTTTACTCTTGATGACACTGAAGCTCCTGCCAGAAATTCTTCAACAAGCACCTCTTTTTCAAAGGCACTGCCTCTGAAGACTTTTACCTTTAATAACGGAGGTCAAAATAACGGGCGACTGAGTGGACCCATCGTTTTGATTCACCGCCCTACACATGGAGGGATGTTCATTGCTTAATGAACTTGGGAGCTACAGCTGTGTGGCAACACTCACTTTCTATCTACTTTTCTTTTACTCAAGTGTTTCTTTCTTTCTTTCTTTTTTATCGCTTGTTACACACTGGGTGCAATTATGTTTCAGGGTGGGAAAAGGTGTGTTTGTTGTTGGCTAACATTATTTTCCTAAAAGACACCAACTAAATGCACAAATTGCACAATGTTTGATCGGTAGCATACGTGCAGCTAAAGCAGCTGTGAACCAGACGACAGTGGAATGGCAGCATAAAGAGCAATGCACAGATTAACTTCCAGTGTATGCTTGTCTGGCCACTGAAGCAACACTGATTCAAATAAGGGAGAAAGGGGGAGCCAGGCTTTAGCTTTTAAAGGCTTGGTGTGCAACAGAATCGCTGACTTGAACTTGCAATATTCACACATGGCTGCAGCTACTTGTCAGGATGTCTCTGATAGCTCTCTACAGCGAGGGTGACCTTCACAACAGAGATGGGATGACTGCATAAAAGAGATATGAGATTCCCATAAGCACAAGAAAACTCAGTACCCACACTTGTAAATGGACTGTTATTAGCCACTGAATGTGAATTTCATTTCAGTGGAATGGCAGGGTCCCAGTCTTTTGCAATTTGAAATGCCATCAACTCCATCCACGGTGAAAGGGTGACTTCACTAAAAGACAAGAAGCAGGGGTGGCTATGCAGTGTTTCCTAATAATACTGCCTCCTGTCTAACAGCACCATGCTTCAACAGCTAATCCCACCATCATCACCCTTTCTGCTTTTGGGTTAAGGAGAAAATGTCCAAAGGTGGCTCCATTTTATTGTGTTACATTGGCTAAACTGAGGAGGATCCAGGTCAGAGACAAAGACCACACAATCACCGAAGCTTCAGTTTAATCTGAAATGCTCTCCCAGGTTATCAGCACAAATCTCCTTCCCCTGTGGTGGTTGTGTGAGGTTCACAGAGGTCACCCCTCTGGAGATCACCAGGAGCTTCAGAGTGAATGAAAATGAATGGGAGGATACTATGCTGGACACAAGGTCAAAATGGATATAAAAATCCTTATTAAAGTATGAAAACATGGAGAATAGCAAAAGCTCTCTAAGTCAAGGGAAAGGATTACTTTGGGGCTGGTTTCATTTTTGTGTGTGTAATCAAACCAACATGCATGGTTATATCTAGAATTTTTGCTCAGATGCTGACTGTTGATTTTCTATCAGTAGGTTCATCTGATACTAGTACTGATGAGGGAGGAACATGGAGACAGATTATATTTATGTATCCAGTAAAGAAATATTAAAGAGGCAAAAACAATGAAAAATGACAGTTCAACAGCAATCTTAGCCTAATGCAGCGACAAACAGCCAATCACAAAATGAAAGAAATGGAGGAAGCCCTCTAAGAATCACTAGCTTAGATCTCCTAATGAGGTCTAACGCAAGACATGAAGTAACAGATCATTGTCCTTCAACAAGCAAAATGAGCTAATTATCTAGTGTAAGAACTATGTCAATTTGGGAGTGATTCTCATAACATTTTGGACACCAAGTCTTTCATTTTAAGCTCTCTACAACATTACCTAAAGTGTGACTGTGGCCTCTCCCGGTACATACGCTCTGGCACTACTTGCGGGTTCAACATACACACTATTCTTCGCCTGGTGATGTGTGCAGTTCATTGCAGTTCAGTCACCTTCACTGAATCAAAATTATTTGTATTGCATCCCCCCCAAGGGACTGTAGTGTTCGCTGGATTAGAAATGACACTTGTTTTATTTTCACCAGACACCTTGTAAAAACCACAGGGTGATGATATGATTGTTTTAGGCTAAACGTTTTTCGGTTTTTTTTCTTTTCTTTTTTTTAAGGTGCAGGACTTGCAGGCATGTACAGTCTGCAAGTACACATACTTAGAAATGAAACATTGAACAACCCATTAATCAAAGAGAATGCTTCAGTGCATGTTAAATCAGTCTGACACATATCTCAGAGCTATTAACTGGTCCTTAAAACAACATGAATCATCAACTCAAAAGGTCTACAAATTACACTATTCTGCCACTGGGAACTATGTAGACTTAAAAACTATGAAGTATGTAGACCTACAGTCCTTAATGGCAGAATTATTCAGTAAGACACCATGGCGCATATAAATTATGCAAATTACATAATCATATTTTAAATGTCAATATAACTACAGTGACTGTTAAAAGGACAAGGGCGCATTAGGAACCGTCATTAATACAGGCAGTAATTAGTGATTAGTGATCTTTGATGAACTGAAAATAGAGTTCTGCACCGAAGTGACTGAATGCTCAAATACGTAAAATGTTTACATATAATTTTCTTTGCAAAATTAAGGGCTAAAGGCAGACAGAAATGTTTTGCACAAACTAATATTTCCTAACCTCTATCCACCACATTCAGTAGGCCCCACTCAAAATGTTCATTTTCTAAGAAAAAGGTTATGTCCCTGGTTATGACTGTGAGTTGTTATTGCTTTGTTATTGTGTTATTTTTATGACAGTGTGTGAATTTGGCATAGCATAGAAACACATCAACAAACACAACCACTGGACAAACAGAATAAATAACTGGGTATGGCCAATTTGAAGGGGAAAAATTAAGGTAACCTCCAATGCCATAAATATATCTTAACTGAGGACTAAGATACAGATTACAGTCACATTATCATATAATAAATCATAAATGAACACTATCTCCAGACAATACTGCAGCTCTAGTTCCTGCGATCCCCGAGTAAAACAACAGCACTACAGAATATCGCATTAACAGATGGCTCTCTTCTAGTTTTCAAGGGAGTTTTTGTGTGTGTGTGTGTGTGTGTGTGTGTGTGTGTGTGTGTGTGTGTGAGAGAGGCACTCAGGCTAATATGAACGACTGGAGTCACTACATGAATGAGGCAGGACTTACAGATCTTGTGCTTTCCTTTCATGGGGAATTTCACCACCAGCTCCTGGGGGTTAGAGCAAATGAAGACAAATGGCGAGGCTGACTCCTCACAAATCTGGGGAAACTGCAGAGACGAGGAGAAAAACGACCATGAGCTGTGCACTTCATAAACATGAATGTCACACACTTTGAGAGGTTTTTTTTCTGCCTCCTAATTGATAAGGAGCAACACAAGAGAGTGGACAAATCAAATATCAAACACTTTCATATGAAAATTAGTCATCTTTTTTTTATCTGCTGAGAATTGTGTCACCTTATTTCCTTCCCACCAAGTGAGAAAGAAGGAGCTTTCCACATAACCAGGACTTTTAAGAACATACCACATCTACACCCTACTATCTCAGAGGGCTGTGCTTGAGTCCAGCAGCTGCTTGATTTATTTGTGCTTGTGATGGACCAGGTGAAATGGTAGATATTTTATGATTAGAGACCACAGTATATTGAGCTCTTGAAAGATAAATAACACATGTGGTTTGAACCATTCTGATGAATTTGATTGACGGGCATTGCTTGGCAAAAGAAGGATTTGTGATAGACTGAGGGATTACCTTTATCGACAAACGACAAATAAAACACGACAGCTGGATGTACTATCAGTCTTGTTTCTACTGTAGACATGCAACCATTTGAGGAATCCTTGGTATCTGACGAGGTTAATCAGAACCTCTAACATGTTTAAAGGAAGAAATAAAAGGGAACAAAGCATACTGTGTGGAGGCTGGGACACATTAATGAGGCTGACTAGCTGCCTGACATGCCAGAAGGAGATTACAGAGCATCACCAGCACGGGGGTGTAGGTTCCTGTTTTAATTTGTTTCTAGTTGTTGCTTGTTTGCTTTTTTTTTCTAAACAGTCTTCTTCAGCAACATCAGTTGCTAATAATATTTACCTCAAATTAGACAAATAGGAATGGAAAAGGTTAGTGAAAAGAAGTGCCACAATTTGACTAATATTTTAAGCAAAATTAACACACCTAAAATGTAGGGGGAAAAAGCTTGTTTGGGCTATTTTCTGGGTAGTAATTTGGCAGCTGGAAATAGAAAACCTTTTCCAATAACACAAAAAATGGCAAATGTCTAACTGAAATTTGATGGATGGTGCCCAATCAAAGAGTGACTGAACTCATCAAAAAAATTCACATTCAGTTGCCAACTCTTTTATCTTCCTTTGGCTAATTAGGATTTAAAGCTGTTGGTTCTAATTGGCCCAACATCCCAACCCCTTGTAATTGTTTCAATACCACATTAATTGAAAAGGCATGTGACATCCGCACAAAGCCAGGGAGCTTTTTAACGTTCCAAATTTATCACGGAAATTATTTAACAGAAACCATCTCAGAAAGTCAGAGAACCTAGCACACAACCCACCCACCCACACGCACAGAAAAGGATGCCCAAACTGTACGACATGCGAACCACAAATATTTGTGGACAAGGTGCAAGATATGTGAAAGAATCTTATTCTTCTATTTGCTGGAGTATTGCCAATGTGTCACAGCAATAACCACAGTAATGTGAGATTCATATTGTCCACGGCAAAGGAGTGCACAAGAGTGCAAATGGCCCTTGCCAGCGACCACTACATGATTGGAGGGCAGAGAGAGTGCACCCCAGCCCACTAGCCCACCCATGTCCCCTAACAAAGGCAGCCCAGTGCTGTAAACAGCAGGCAGAGCAGTGAATGTGGGCCTGGCTGCCTGATCCTGCTACACAGCCACAGCCTTTCAGCTGCTGTCCGCAATTAGGAGGCAGAGACAAGCAATCTCCCGCACTGTGCACTGTGGTAATAAGGCTGTGTGGTTGGCTGGCCCGCTTGGCTGCACTCAATCTCAGCCAAATAAAAGGGCTTCATTGGCAGAGATTTCCCGAATCAGGGCAATGACTGTGGAGGAGGCCCCTACAAAGAGCCAGAGAGAGAGAGAGAGTGGGAGAGAGAGAGAGAGAGAGAGAGAGGGAAGAGAGGGAGAGAGAGAGAGTGGGAGAGAGAGAGAGAGAGGGGGGGGGAGAGGGAGAGAGAGAGAGAGAGAGAGAGAGTGTGAGTGAGGGAGAGAGTGTGAGTGAGGGAGAGAGAGAGAGTGAGGGAGAGAGAGAGTGAGGGAGGGAGGGGAGGGGGACCCAGATATTGAGACAGAGTGAAAGACACAAAACAAAAAGGATTGAGGCACAGGGCCGTTTCACACAGAGATAAAGAAAGCAGATCAAATGATCTCACTCGTGTTGACAGAAAAGCTTTGAGAGGCAAAATATGTTGATCTAAACATCCAGCTTCACTTGTCGGTGTCACATTAAGAAAGTGACTTAGTATAAAAGAGGTCAGAACAATGGAATTGCAAGTGTTTTTTTTTTTTTACCTTTATGCAAATCATACTTTTGATCATTTCCCTTAAACAAATAATACATTTCTATGCAATGACATGGTCATTGTGCATTATACTGTATATTTCTACAAAAATCATTTAGACACTGAGGTAAAAAACCTATTCAAAACGTGAAGACAGCTTGCTGTTCTTCTTATGCAACTTTTTCAGTGATTAACATTCAAAGAAAATCCTTCACAAACAGTGACAGCCAATGTCAAACCAGAGCACACATTAATTATACATCAGTGTATGTGATTCTACATAGCCTCATTCATATTCCCACCCACTAAGACAGGGATAGGTCTAGCTTTAACAGCCTCAAAGATTGTCATTCTTTCAATCACTTTGACAATGAAAGTTTGGCTAAGAGACATGCTGAACAGGTAATGTACTTTTCAAAAGCTGCCAGAGAAAAATGATTCTCCAGACAGCTGAATACTAGCCTGCGGGAGTCGGGATCAGCACAGTAAATCACTGTCCCGCCAAATGCAAGCAGAGCAGCAAAATTAGTCTTCAGCTCTCAACCCAAAAGTAAAATGAAACACTTTCAGTCTTCCAAAGGGAATCTCAGTTTAGAACAGGGGGAAAAAATGGCACTTCACTGAACGATGATAGATTTTGTGAGGTCATGTATTTTGGTGGTAAGATTTATACTGTCCAAATGTTTAGCAAAGTTCTAGGCCCTGAGGCTTGCTTATGACCTCAGCTCCTCAAATACACCACAAAGTGAGGAGAAAACAAGCCTGCCTCAGAGTCAGCCAGACCCAGAGTTAGACACAACAACTGACTGTGCATCTGGAACTTTCCAACCTCCCTGTTGGCTCAGTCTTTAAGGTAATCATGTAAGAGACGCTGAACTAAAATCTTTAACATTTGAATGTGTTAAACATAAAACTACACTTCTATGCTATAATCACTGAGAGTACAAGTCAAGCCTGCTTTTTTCACACCTCAGTTCCCTACAACTTATTATCATTTTCAATAACACCTATAATAATGGCAATAATAGATTATTTTAATTTTACTGATATTTGTTTAACAGCTAAATAATGAGGCAGCAATAGCCTGAATTTAAAAAATATTCCAAGCCAAAGAAGTTTGGCATCCTCATAGTCACAATTATAATACTGGCCACCAGCAGGTAACAAGGAGTGTCTTGTTGAATCAGCTGAATTTGTATATTCAGAACACGTTTAATAATAATAATAATAATAATAATAATAATAATAATAATAATAATAAAAGATTTCCTAAAATTTTTTAAACAACTGCTATGACTAAATCAGACAAATATCACTCAAGTCAGAAACCATGGCATTGCACGGACTTACTCTAAACTCCCAACATGAAATTAGAGCTATGTTTATGAGCATGGCGGTGGCCCAAAGTGAATGTTTGCTTTGATTAGGCCTTTGGAACACAGCCCATCTGTGTTCATTCTGCTCTGCTGGAAGCTGTTGCTCCCACAAAGCCCTACACAAGAAAAGTGCCTGGCTGAGACAGGATGCATTATATTCACATCCTCCAAGGCCACCCGTCACCTCATTAAGAACACCAAAGTTAGGAGCAGCACAGGAGTATGGAAGTCCCCAGCCCGGAGGAACATGGTTCTTTCTACAACATCAGTTGACCAGGGGAGGGGAAAAAAAAGCTGTTTTACACAGTGGCTCAACCGAGGGGTTCTTACAACAAGTAACATTTATTTATTTATTTACTTATTTACTGTTGTGTGTCAGACTTCAGAAGTCTGGATGGTGCTGTGGCTATGACGCTAGTAGGTTCTAACAGCCCGGACGTGAAAAAACAGGAAGGAGGATAAGAGAAGAGGCAGAGTCCAGAAGAGGTCTCTCACTCTCTCTCTCTCTCTCTCTCTGATCTGTCACTGGGAAGTAGCCGAGCAGACACGCAGATCCTCGGAAACACAATTGAGTTTGTAAACTCTGACCCACTGCAGTCTCAGCAGGTCTCGCTGCTCCGCCTGTCATGAAGACAGATGCCTGCGGAGGGCTGGCGCAGCAGCCGGCTGACAGGGTGAGCCCTGCACAGCCAGCCTTTCACTCCAACTGACGGCCTCTGGCTCCTGCAGAAGGTTGCCCATTATGGAGGAGAAGTCTGTCAGATACATTCAGACAGCATGTATATTTAGGGTGAGTGACTCTTTCGACGGATGATGAAGCTCTTAAGCTGAGGACAAGAGTTCCCAGTATTGGAACAGCCTCTTCAATAAACTGTGCCCTTCCTCCAGTCATTTGGACAAATAGAAAAACAGATACATGTACTGCAAGGAGCTTCAAGAGCTGATTTCTCCCATAAAACAACCCATTTTCTGTCTGCTGTCATACTGACAGACAGTGAAAAACTGGTGAATGCTAGCGGGGTAAAAGCAAAAAAAAAAGTCTATGTTCAGTCTAAAATGATATTTTGCTTGAAACAGTCCAGGACTGCAGTGCAGAATCAAATTATTTCCTTGACTGTCAACTGTGCCCTATTTACAGAACTGTAACGCAGTGATTAATTCCAGGAGGAAGAAATGCATGAAAAGACACTCTTTTAAATGACGAGAAGCAGCATGTCACACAGAGTGGCAGTTTAAAATGCCTAATAAGATTTAGAGCAGTGCAGCGCTCGTTCTGCCTGGCAGATGGCCTTGTTTATTTTTCAAGCTATTGATGACCTGTAGCCGGTTCTGGTTGTCATTCAGTGCGTCAGGCTCCTGCTGGCTACATTTTACACAGCACTGTAGAATCACATGATGTCTGACCTCTCTGGGATGGCAGCATGCCCGGCACAGAAACGGAGGGGGTGGGGATGGGGAAGGGGGTGGGGGTATGAGGCCGACTGTGTTTAAAGCCAATCGTCCCTGTTCAAAGACAACAGATGATGAAGGGGGGAGGGGGGGGGGCGCTCCTGTAGAAATTGAATTCCCCCTAACCACATCCTCACACACACACACAATCCTGACAGGAAAAAAACATGTAGAGGAAGAACCTAAGTGAAGACATAAAGAGGTGGAAAAAGAGAGCCAGGATGCTGAAGATTCAGACTGAGAGAGAGCGAGAGAGAGAGAGAGACAGAGAGAGAGAGCAAATAGGCCTGATTCTCCTTGGCAAAGCTGGAGCATGGTGTTTCTCTCCCTCAGGAAGGCTTTCAGCATATAAATATCACATTACCACTCCAGGAAACACAGACATCAGCTGGACCATCTAGCCTCACTAACAAGAGAGGAGAGCAGCCATCCTCCGGTAATCTAGCCGGTGAGGTATCATTAGGGAGAATCCCAACGATAGTAGGTTTCTGAGAAACAATTAAAAGCAAACACAGAAATGTGGGATATCTGTATTCAAACAAAAAAAATCTTTCACTGCATGTAAGATAGAAAATGGGGGAAAAGATATAAATGATTGTGGACATAATATATTTTTTCTCTTAGTACCAAATTCACTGAAAAGCTCACCTTTGACAAACAAAGAAAGATGTTTGTAATCACAATGGTTCAACAGTCTACAGCCAGTCTTAATACTGACAAAGATATCCAAGCCTCATACAAGCTATGAATCAATAAGATCAAGTGCATTTAAAGAGTTAGAACCAGACTGTGGAGTGAATGGTATGAGGAAGGTTGGGGGATGGGAGCTTGAGTGGATTAATGGGCTTTACCCCCTCCCTCTAGTTTCTTGGTGGCATTACTATTTGACTAGGCACTTTTTGTTTGTTGAGCTTTACTAAGAAACTGAACATGAGTCAGTACAAAAAATCCTTTCTTGGTATTATTAGCAGATTTCCACCACTGTATTTGAAGTCTGAGTAATAAGATATACAATTTAACTGGATTTACAAAATGTATTGAATAATTAAGGCAAATAATGTGCAAAGAAGTGCTTCATTAAATAGTGTTTTCAAATATCTAAGTATCGATAGGCAAACCCTAATAACTCAGTATTTAACCAAAGAAGGCTGTTGAAACTGCTGTTAAGATTGTGTTCTTATTGCTCCACACAGATTTTCCCGTTTCATTTCCAGATGGGGGGATGAATGGTGTGGAAAAAGAACAACAGGTTAAGGTATCTACATACTAATCAGGACAACAGATGGGGGAGAGACTAATATCCCAGTGCACTAATATATATAGCAAAACGGTTTTGTGTCCCTCTAAACAGATTCATTCAGGAGCAAGTGTTAGAGTACAGATTTACGTCTGTATTAGAGAGAATTTAAGTGTGGTAGGGTTCAAATCATCTCCTTCCCTCCCTTTAGACGCTGTTCAAAACTCAGTCACGGCTGTTCTTTCATTTGGTGAGAGGACAAGCTGCGATCGCTGAAGCCTCCCAGCCAGTATTAATTCTTCTGCGGGGGTGGAGGAGGTGAAGGAGGCGAAGGAGGAGGAGGAGTAGTATAGGATGGCGGGAGCAGCACTCTTCACAGAGGCTTTATGGAAGCCTTTATTTACGCCCAACCTCTCTCCATGTCCCCCTTCCCCCCTCTGCTTCTCAGACTGGATTTATGGCTAGCCTCACAACCCCGAGCACTCAAGCAAGGGATGAAAGGGCGCTTGCTCAGCCTGCACCTCCACACACACGGCTTTATGACCTGAGAGGGGATCAGTAGAAAAAAAAAAAAAAAACCCCGGGAAAATAGCCACTGAGCAAACAAGTACATAGGCGGCTGAGCAAACGTAAGAACACAGGATTCCAGTCTGATTTCATTCGCTGTGTTTGTGCCTGAGTAAAACATTCATGTAGACTAAAAGACACTTCAGGGAGAATTTTTTTTCTATTCTACTGATAAGCATCCTACAAAAAAAAAAAAAAAAAAAAAGTTTAACAACAGGGGAGATGTCTGCTGTCTTCACATAATCACCCTTTGAGCAATCTGATGGAAAGCAATTACATTCAATCAGTGCTATTTAAACATCAGCAGAAAATGGATGTACATAATTTAGACAACAGTGTCTTTGTCAATATCTCATTACAGCTAATGTGACTAAGAGGGTGTGGGAGAGTTGGCAGTGACAGTCACAGATGTTTGTTCCATGGATCTCATTAATGAATAAGAACAAACAGCACGACAAAAGAAGCGTTCTTCTGCTCGTACTTGAGGCTTAATCCGAAAGCAAACAGAGTTTTCAAAAAGAAAAAAAAATTAATAGGAAATGGAAACAAAGAGATAAAGCAAAAGTGCAAGCGTGATTACAGACATGAGTCAAAACAGTAGAAGACGCTTCCTCTAGGTGCCTTTTTTTTACTTTCCCCCCATTACAGTCATCTACATATCCACCTGGCCGGGTTTACTGAAGAGGCTATGCACTTCTCCTATCAAAAGCAGGAGTAAAATCAAAATGTACATGATGGCCTTTGTGCCTGCTGCTGTTTGGGTTTGAGAGAAGCTCTGTCAGGCTCTGTGAGCGAAGGGCTAAGTCACCTTGACATTTAAACAGGATGAAAGGGAAAAGATAAGAGGCCTCAGAGCAGCTCTGGACTTCATTGATTTATAATTAATCAAGCGCAGAACTGGGTTATGTTACTGCTCTGAGACGTCATCCTTTGTAAATCCATCTTACACAAATTCATACAACTGATTTAAGCGGCAAATATTCACCAGAATCATTTGTAGTGAGCGAGTAGGAAATCTTTCACTGTGTAATTCTGATATTTCTTCCAAATAACTTGACAGTGTGACTGCAGTAAAGACTTAAAAGATGGCTGCCTGGGGCTAGCGAGACAATGGTGCATTGCGCCCTCTGCTGGCACAATTGAAAACAAAACAACACCTTTAATTATAAAAGTGTTGATAATTTCCATAACTGCAGGCTGATAACATTGCAAAGTACAAAATTAATTCACTTTCAAAATATTGACTTATGTTTGTTTTAAAATCAAAATTTTAAAGTTTGGATTGAACATGCAAGCCATGATGATATCAAATAATGCAAACAATGTTCTGAATAACCCACAAATTGAGGCTGCAGTAGGCAAGTCAAGGGCTCTTTTAATTATGCTTCTCATGGTAAAATAAACCTGCTTTTAGTTCTTCTATTACAAGAAGTCTGTTTCATCCAAAAATACGTTTTTTTTTTAACAATATTACGGTAAAATTCTGGACGTTAATGCATTTTGCTGATAGGATTTTCGGTGCTTGCTCAGAAGATTCTGCAGCAGAGTGTTTGCCTGTGAGCGGTCCACAGCAATAGCTAGTCTTATCTGCTCTGCAGTCACAGCAGAATTCATCTAAGCACCAAAGCAGTACCAATTACCTCCACATTATACACAGTGTGTACATGGAGGGAGGGGAGGAAATGAGGCAGGAAATCTGCTGCGGGCAAGGAAAGAAGACAGGAGGAGAAACGGAAGCAGACATAGAGAGAGGAATGTGTCCAATTTAGACAACATTAGCGTTTATGTGCTCTTGAACTTTGCTGAACCTTCCTTTAACCATGGTAAGGTCACCGGGCATGTTTTCATTGGTCGTTTTCAAGGCTTCTATGCTGGGGTGAGGGGGTAAGGGAGACATGGAGACCATGATGCAGCACCCCCGGATCAACTTGGGGTTAACAGCCTAGCTCACGGGCACAGCCGCACTGGTTAATGGTAGTGGCAAGAGGAAGGCAAGAGTCTTTACAACCAGCAGGCACACCTGGGTTTCAAACCAGCGTCATGAAGTCTTAGTCCATTCAGTGAAGCTCACTTTATGCGATTTTCACAGGGTGAAAATGAGAGAAAGAGCGAGAGAGAACATGTATCTGTATGTAATGTATGCTGAGCGTGAAGACATGGCCTCAGTTTTCACTGACCTGTTCTTTAAATTGGTCCTGGGAGAGACAGTCCGTCAGGTTCACGCAGCCCAGTAAGCACCCTGTGGGATACTCTCTAGGAAACTGGATATCTGGAGAATGATAGAATTGGTTTATGTTAAACTACAGATAAACAGCAGGACAATGTACTTCTAGGTCAATACATCCTATATTTTACTCTTTGCAGCATATCTATCTATCTATCTATCTATCTATCTATCTATCCATTTATATATATATATATATATATATATATATATATATATATAGATATATAGATATATAGATATATATATAGATATAGATATATATGTGTGTGTGTGCGTGCGTGTGGGTGTGTGTGTGTATAAATGGATAGATAGATACGCTGCAAAGAGTAAAATATATATAATATATATAAAATATAAATTTTACATTCTTGTCATACCTTTTTTATATATCTGGCGGTACATGGCCTCCACCTGGGCTACCTCCTGAGGGGTGGGCCTCTTGGCAGCTGCAGCAATCCACAGTCTACCCCTGTGGGAAGTGTACCATGACCTGCCTTCCACTCTGCAACACAAAATCCACACAGATTAAATTGCAACCTATACCTTTTTTTTTTTTTAACTACTTTTCCTTTGTGAGCACTGCTACTATGATGTTACGGGGGGTGTATCCTATGTTTCACATTTTTTCTTAGTAAAGTAAGTGTCTTTTTGGTGAGTGAGAGGTAAAGAGAAGTGCTGTACCTCTTTATGCCCTTGACGAGCAGAGAGGCCCATGGCTGATGCATGCTGAGACACCAGCCCCCGTCTGACATCTCCTGCAGCTCCCTGTCCTGTAGCCTGAGCCTGGACCGGTCTGATTCCTGTTCACTCCCCATACCTTTCCCTGGAGCCTTACGCACAGCCTCCCCCATACCTGGGTCTATCCACTAATAAACACACACACACACACACACACACACACACATATATATATATATGAACTAATGGATATTCCTGCAGTCAGGGACCATGCAAACAGATTCACAATAAAGAAAGTGCAAAAACTAGAGAAGAGCACTAAATATATGCGCTTTGGTTTGCTGGGAAAAAGAAACAAGAAGAAATATAGAGGTGGATTGAAGCAGTATTTGTGTCATAAAACTGAAAAGAACCCCAACTGGGTTGTTATTCAGTGCACCAGGGCACCATGATTGTTACAATACATAAAGCTTTGTATATGTGATCTCCAACAATGTACCTTTCAAACCTGCCTCCACTGCCACATTCAAGCCAGCATTATGCTTGGTATATAGGCACTATAAATAGGTAAACAAGCTGCCAAACAGGTACCATGCAGCTGTACCAACCTCAGGTGCGGCCTGTAAAATGTTAGGGTTGACCAGTTCTCTTAGATGCTGACGCCCCGCTGTGCCAGGACCCTTTGGAGTCTGTACCAGAGTCCCTGTGTTGATGGCATTGACTGTCTCATCAAACCTATAACAGCCAAAACAAGAGCCTCGGTGACATTTTACAATCACATTTAACAAGTTATATTATTCTGAGTGAGTCCACATACATTACTTATAACTGCTGTCTGTTTGTGAATGTTATTCTATAAGCCTCAAGGTAGCAGTAGCTACCTCGTTATGAAACAGCGAACAGGATCCCACTGCGTAATTACTTTCAAGCATGAGAGCATATTGCGAAGGGTCTTACTTATTGTAGTACTGAGTCAGGTTCTCCCCCTCTTCCAGCACTTTTCGGCCTGCAAAGTCCAGAGTGATCTTGCGGTCTTTGCGAGAACAGTGGCGCAGATCCCGCAGTTCCTCCTCGCGCTTACGTAAGGCCTCGCGCTCTGATGGAGACAGCCACTGGTTTGAGTCCGTGGCAAAGTAGTCCGACTCATCGTCCAAAACTTGCGTTCGACGAACGCTACAAAAGAGGACGGACGAATGTATGTGAAAGTGGGTGTACAAGTTGGATGAAACAACATTTTGCAGAGGTATGAGGAAAATCCAATACTATACAACTTTAACCAAAGTGCCACCCAAAATTCTGTCCTACTATTATTGCAAGTTCTTTTTTATTTTCATGTGGCTTGAAAGTAAGTGTGCGCTTCACACGCAGAAATTCAATAGCTTTTTTTTTTCAGTATTACACATCATAGCTTTTGATTACAGAGACAGTAAATTAAAAGTACCTGTTTTTGTCAAATTCCAGCAGTTTGTCTTTGTGCTGTACAGCTTTCTCTAGACCTGCTTTCATCCGGGCTTCCTGATGAGGGAGACAGTCCCTCTCTGATCCCTCAGCAGGTACAATTCGATCTATCATCGGAAACCAGAGAGGTGCTCAATTCAACATTAAAGTACAGACCATATACTGTGTACTCATCTAGGCAGTTTACTCTGTGGGTCATTCCTAAGAAGTTATGCTGACCTCCCATGAGCTTTTTAAGAAGCTTCTGACTTTTGTTTGAGTCACGCTGCAAAATCTCTTGCTCCTCCTTCGTGCAGACCTATTTTACAAAACGCAGATAGATTAGGTAAACAGATTGAATTGTACGAATGAA
The DNA here is from genome assembly GCF_902362185.1 of Chanos chanos. Classification (NCBI taxonomy): domain Eukaryota; kingdom Metazoa; phylum Chordata; class Actinopteri; order Gonorynchiformes; family Chanidae; genus Chanos; species Chanos chanos. The sequence continues at coordinate 21,230,791 of NC_044496.1, forward strand.
ACGTAATGTCAAACAAGGCAAACAAGGTAAATTAAATGCTAGCACTTTCACTAAAGTACTTCCATTAAAGTACCCATGTTCAAGTATAAGTACTGTCTCACCAGGCTGCCACAGAAGAGGCAGGGTCCAGAACCCTCCTGTTCACACACAATACGGCCACAGGTCATACAGTTATTGATGAGCTTATGCTTCTGGGCCAGACAGTCACAAGAATGACGTCCAGGGAGCAGAACGGCCAGTTTGTCCTGACCCTCTTTCGCATACAGATTCACAAATTTAGTCTTCTTCTTCACAGAGGACTGGGCACTGTTTTCTTGTGCCTGGAGGAAACATACATAATTCAAAAAGGCATCTGTTCAAGCATCCCTTAGCAGCAGCCGCTTACACCATTTAGTCGGTCCAAATGACGTTAAAGTAGTTTGTCTCACCTTCCGTAAATCAATGGGAGTTTTCACAGTCTCAGGCTCGGGTTCCAGCTGACTAATAGGAATGACCTCTTGTTTGTTTCTCCCTTTTCGCTTAGACTTCTTTTGAGTGTCTTTGGTCACTTCTCCAACCCCTGGAGAAGCAAACTGCTAATTTACTGACTGCTAATAACAGCTGTGTAAGGTACTAGACATGCAAATAACGCTGACAATGTGTTTACCTGTTACAGTCTCTTTCACTGGAATGAAGCTGGCACCATCACTGGTCTGATGCTGGGTTCTGCGCCATCTGTCCAAAAGCTCATCAATGAACTGCTTCTTCTTCCCATCTGTTCCTTGAAGCAGATCTCCGACGTACTCAGCAATTTCCTCCTGGTTATCAATTGACAGAATATACCTAAACAGGGAATGTTAGAACATTTTTACCATGTTATATCAGTAGCTGAGGAATACTTTTCTTTAGCAACACTGGACTATCATTTACAAAGCAATAGTGTTTAGGCATTTGGTTTGACAATAGGTGACACCTGCAGAAACAAAATCAGTATGGAAAAGAACACAAACCATGAAAAATTTATTTGGTCTGCATGGCTTAAATTACATAAATATTTCATAATCCTTTATAAAGTGTCAGTAACATAACATTTCAGAATGCTGGTTGTTTTTAGATGTGTTGAATACATTTCATATTCACATTCAGAACATAGCCTACTGGTATAGATATGAAGAAAGTAAGTCTAGAATATGGGTCTGTCGTTTAAAAACAAATTACAAATATAAGACATATGACAGAAACAACCACCAACCTTTATGAGGTTAATTAATTAAGTACTACCCTAAATGAAAGTTATTCATTTGAATCTCACTAGTACTCGGTAAAGAACTTAAAGACTGGTCTTAACAACTTAGACACTGCTCAGCCTATTGTCTGTTATGTCAGTAATATTCCTTGGCGAGTTACGATGATACAACAATGTTAAATACTGAGTAAACAAAACCCCCAGCAAAATTTTGCTGACGTAGTTCAGGTAGAGTGGCAAGATGCTGTTATGAATGACAAAACATTTTCCCCAGCAATCTTAGAATTTACTCACTGAATAATGTCATCGCTTGCCTCCAGTCCAAAGTTGTTGTTCAACTGATCTACACACCAGCGAATTAAAGGATCGGTCATTGTGAAAGGTTATATTTTGATATTACTGAAGAGAATAATGTGACGTTTCCAAGCCACGTACGTAGTTAACTAACTAGTCTGCAAATCCAATCTGTCATGGTACTACCCGGAATGAAATCGCGTCTACACATATTGCAACAGAATTATATTCCCCAGGTAAATATTCTATATGGCAAAGGTTCCTACGCTGTAAGTGACTGTTGGTGGCCTGTTCAGACGGTCGCAAATTATCAGCGTGTTTAAAAAGGATGCATAAAGACAAATCTCCAAATAATTACTATATGGATCAGTTTTATAACCGATGTTAGCATTACAAACTATGTTTTTTTCGTTCGATTTGTGATTAACTGTAAGTCATTCTGAAATTTGTGTGAGCGTTCTCTATGGGCTGGACCACAAGTAGGAATTGGGTTTGCTCCAGCCTAATTTAGGCCTAGAGGGTGACATGTGTCCTTGACATATCATATCACTGGCATCATGATAAAAACTAGAATTTGCCTGCTGAATAGTTACACTGAAAAACAAACAAACATATTCTGTTTATTTAAATATTTATATCAGTCCCGAAAGCACAAAATGGCAATTATTTATGACTAATAACAGAAACCTGATGGTACACCTGTTCAGTGCTCAGTCCCCAGGAGCACTGGATAAATACTGAATGAGGCACTCTGGCGTTAGAATAAGTAGAGGAGCTATTAATTGGACCTGTTTGAATTTAGAAAATGCTCTACCTGAGGATTATGAGCAGTGTTTGGCTGAGTAAAAGAACTGTGAACAAAGAGAGCTATCGCCTGGTATGTTTCCTTATCATTATTTCCTGTATTTTTTCTTAACTTGTTTTTTTCCCACTTGCTTTCAATGCTCCCCCCCCCCCCCCTCCCCTTTTACTTTGTATACATTTTCTTATATTATCACATATGTTCTTGCTCAATTAGTTTTGTTTCACTCTGTTATGACTCCTATGCTCACACCCTCAAACTTACAATACCACCAGCGATTTTCCTGGCGATTCTCCATCACTAGGTGGCAGCACAGTGGTAGCTTTGGAGATCCTTACACCGTCTGACAGACCTGTGTTTTAATGATATGCCAGTAGCACATTCATCATTTCCGTCCTGTTAACTGCAAGTAACATAAAATACCTCTTACTCAGAAGCTCTTATATACGCCTCTTGTAACATCATGCTGCCCTGATTGCCCTTAATGCTTCTTACAGGGACTGCCTGCTAATGGGCAACATTAAATACCAAGGCAGAGTGTCATATTATTCAAATGTAATACACCTCTGGCCATGGCTTGAACCTTTTTCTGACCTGGCTGCAAGCCTCTTACTCATTCAAATTATGCAGGCCTTTAGTTTTTGAAGAATATCACAAACATTCAAAGAGTTTCCCAAAATTCTGTGGTTTATTTTTGTTACAGTGGTCCACTGTTTTCAGCAAAATATACATCATATATAACTTTCCGAGTCAGCATTTACTGTTTGCTCCACTATCTGCCTTCCTGTTTTAAAATTACTAAAAATGTATGAACAGGATAAAACAGAAACCACTCATGTATTAACTCACTGTCCCCATACATCACATCACCTGTGGGGTATCCAACCCATGGTATAATTACCTTATGTAGAGATTGTATTGCATTTTGTGTTGCTGGACTAAATTTGTATTCACGCATTTCCTAGCTAGAATGAGAGAGGTGTTCTATGTGGTCAACAAAATCACAATATGGACAAGTTTCTCACAGAAATGAAAGATCTTTTGCTTTCTTCCAATAGTAATGTTTGTGCAGAAAAGGAATATTTCATCATTAAAGCAAGTAACAGCTTACTTAAATTATGTTCACTTTAGAGGATGTGTGTTTAACAGTTATAGTTAACAGTGTAACAAAATGAAATATAATCTTTGGGAAACAGATCATTAGGTGATTAAATCATTGTGGCACACGTACTTCATTAACTAACACCTAAATTAGTTCAGTCAGATCTAAGATAAGACATTCGTTTTATCGAAATTTCAGCTCTGGATTTTGGTCTGTGATAATGTGTAACTACAAATCCCATTACACTTCTCAGTACATATAAAAATATTTTTATTATTTTATATGTGACTGTACAATATGTAACTGAGAGCAGAAGACTTGTAAAGAATTGTAACAAAGATATGTGAGGCCTGCAGAGCTTGATGATGGTGATGGTGATGATGATGATGATATGACTGACGATAACAATAATGATCATAATAATGATGATGCATACATGACTCAAAACCAGCTTTGTCTCAAGTTAAACAAACCTACTTAGCTAGCTGAAGAGTAAGTATGCTGTAAAAAGTCTGGATGGTCCACTAAGAGAGGAGCCTTGGAATATTCCCATTGGAAAATCTTAACAGCTCACAGTTTTTAGATATTTTAAGCATATTTTGTAAAATAGCATCCAAGCCTGTGCAGCACTGTGTCTATTGGTACATTTCATAAAATATCACAGCACAATGAATCTGTGGGCCTTAGGGACTTCTTGTGTTTTCTACACATCTTGTTAATGCCATTCTTGTTAATGATCTGACAGCTTGTACTATGTATTCTGCCTTGTGGTTGAATAAAGATGATCCAAAACAGCATTTATGTGTCAGCAGTTTTCTGTCAGCAGGTAACTAAAGAGCTGATTATTATGATGCTTATGATGCTTTAAACATCTGAGTACCAAAACCATGAAAATATTTTAAAAGTTTCAGTTTGTCAAGGATGCTCTTTTTTCTGCAGTTTCAAGACTGAAACTATAAATTCCTTAGACTTCACATGCATTAACATAATTAACAAGTAACATTAGAAATAGTAGCTTTCTGGCCTCATACCTGTAACAACCACGTATACTGATCAGTATTATGTTTTTAAAGAATATGCTCTAGATTGTTCTCCAGCCTAGTTAACTTGTCATCATCCAGTTAAGCCGCCATCACCTATTACAAAGTTTTGTGTTAAGGTTAAAAATTGTTTATGCTTACTGAATCTTGATATTAGATTAATCATAAAGTTTAATATGCATGAGGTATAATTATGCATGAACACCCTAACAGCCTTAGTTATCGTTTGTGTAAGTGTAATTCAGGGGGAAAAAAACATTAAATTTATAAAATGTATTTTATATTCCTCACATGACATGAACAAGAGAACTTGTGTTACAGTGACCTAATTTACATGTTACACAAGGGAAACTTGAGAAAAGGTTGACTTATTCAAATTCTGCAAATGCATTTTATTAAGATTATCATTTACAAATACTACCATGACAGTTAAACAAATAAAAATGTACTCTTATCGAATCCAGACGTGGTGTTTTAATAATTGTGGCCCCATGAATTTACAAATATAAAAAGCAAATAGTTATGTACTTGAGGGGCACTAAACAGCCCAAGAGGACACAGTTAGAAGGAAACAAGGTCCCTAGGTGAAGAAGTCTTTGGAGATAGCCTCCACAAAGTTTGGGGCGGACATGAGAATGCCAATGGTGCAGAGGATGGTGAAGAGAGAGAAGGCCATGAGGCAAAGACGGTCAATAACGGAGGCAGCAAACTTCCACTCATTGCACAGAGATTCTTCTTCATCTTGGTCCCGGAAACGCTTGGCAATGTACCTCACCTCGTCCAAAATTTTTGAAAGTTCTGTGTCTCCACTGCTCACTGTGGAGGCCGGCGCCCCAGGAAGTAAGGCATCCTCCTCTCCTGCACCCATCAGTCGACTGCAGATAACTCCCGAATCAGGGGAGGTGGCATAATGTATGCTGTCCATGCCACGGAATCCAATGTAGAGCATGTTCCCGTTGGTGGACTGGGGTGCTCCCGTGCTGACGTTGAAATCCACGCTGGAGAGGCTGCCACGTGGCTGTTTGTTGTGGCAGGCTGAACGGACTCTGTCCTCCCCTGGCCGTTTCATCCTCAGGAACCAGGCACACCAGTTCAACAGTACTACACGGGTCTTTGCACAACATGGTACATGCTATTAAACTTGCACTCCACTTTTCTACATAATATATCACACATACATACACACCCACAAATGTGAATGTAATTATAAAGCAAATTGGACAAGGAAAACGACTCACCCATGTGGGCATTTTTCCTCCATCAGGATCATGGTAGTGATACTGCAAGACCCAAACTGTGGCTATCACAGACAGGCCAACAATGACCATAGTGGTAGCAAAGTACTGAGCTAATAAAAAATAAGAGATACGACTCATTAAAAGGATTAAGCTGGAATGTTTAATGGGATAAAGGTGGTATTCTAATAAAAGTAATTTATTCCTACTGTGACAGTTAAACTGCAGCCAAGTAGCAAAGAAAAAATTATGCCTTTTTTTGTCAGCCAAATAGACTTTTCTTTCTCTCATTTTGTTAAGTGTTATGTTGTTTCAGATGAAAAATAACTAGGCTTACCTATTAATGGCACTGAGTCAGATGTTGCTGGCATTATTTCTGCTACCAAGAGCATGAAGACTGTCAATGACAGCAGCACAGTTATCCCTGCAATATGGGAGCTTATGTTACTATATGTTAAAACACCCCTCTCATGTTCCTCTGAAAATCTCCTTTAAGCCAAGCAATGACACTGTATAAAAAAGTTAAACTTATACATCCTCATAGAGGTTTCAGAGCTGTTAAGCTCATGTAAAGAAATATGAAAAAACGTGTGTAAAATCCTGGATGCTGATCTGAAATACGGCATCCTCCTGTACTTTCCATCAGGAAAGTCTTAAAAATCATGATGAAATATGAATGACCATGACCAGAAATGTAACAGGAAACATTACTATTTTTTTATTGCATCATTTTATTAAATAATATCCAGTTTATTTAAAGTCTACTTTGTTTTAGGAGTCTCTTAAATATAATGTCTAAAGATCTCCTGATTCTTCTTAAACCATACTAACAAATCTGGGAAAGAGCTTGACACTCGGCTCATTTAATTTCCGACTGGCTGAAATATAGATCCTGGAACATCAGTGGGTCTCTGCCAATGACTCACTCCCTGGGACATCAGTTTGGCAGATGAAACACACACACTAATAACGTTTAAGGGGAAAAAAACAGCTCTGCTGTGATTTCAGTCAAAGTTTCTACCAGATTACTTTCCTCTGCACATTGACATCTTACTTTAAATCTACTGTACTGAAAAAATATTGTGGAACGACCTTGTATGTAGAGCTCTCATCAGTTAAAAGGATCTCAGGCATCTGCCTAAAGGCACCTACCATTTGCTACAGAGTTGGTGAGTGCCTGTTTCATATGATATTGTTTGGAACGTCAACAACTTAACCTGATGTCAGCATGAGATGTGCAATACAAAATCAGTATAAGATGTGGGTGTTGTATTGCATTGCCATCAAAGAAGGCAAAATATACTGAGTACATTTGCACTCCTCTGATTATGGTTATGATTATTTTATGAGCACTGAATAATTCTAAAATTATCCCACACATCAAAGGATCAGTTAAATGCACTGTTGGAATAGTTTACCAAGAGAGATCTTCTCCCCAGAGTCTGCTGGTAGTAGGAACACCAGCAGGGCCAGTGTGGAGATGAGAACACAGGGGATGAGCAGATTCAGCCCATAGTACAATGTTCGTCTCCGCATCACTACGGTGAATGTGACATCTGGATACGGTTCCTTACAGCAGTCATAGAACCTCTCATTTCTCCTCCCTGGAACCTCTGCACAAAGCACAATGTCTGAAAGAACACTAAAGAACACTATACTTTCTCCTTCTCTTCAAGTAAAGCTTACATATTTGCATGGTAATTGGCCTTTTTATTGTCATGTTGTATTCTTTTCAGTCTGTTGCCAGACTTCTGATTTGATAAAGATACTGGAGCTCAGCTAATGAAACTGAACAGCATTTTACACACTGTCAGAAAGACAGCTTTGCATGTTTTGAACAAGACACAGATAAAGTGTTAAATATTGTGTATGACTGCTTTGATTAACATTTTTTTTCCTAGTGAAAAAAGTGGTTAATTTATTTAAATATGAAGTCCTCTGATCAGTAATTAATTTAAATGAGTTATATGAATGATTTATGTTGACAAAAGTGTTGTAGAAACCAATTAAACTGGTACATTGATTTTTAAAATTGTTAAAAATATTATTAGAAGTGAGCCACATAGTTCCATCTTTAGTTACTCCAAAACAAAGGTCCAAACAATGGAGAAAAATGCCATACAGTGCAAAATTACTCATTGCTCCCCACATGGGTAGAATGGTAACTAATCCTTGCATTGCACTTAAACAGACTGCTGTCTTATGTAGCCCTGTGTAGCTACACGATCTTACCCACAAGATCCCATTCTCCATTGGCTATATAACCAGTTATGTCAGCCTCGATCATCTGGAGGTCTAGAGACCAACCCCCATATGTCCAGGAACCAAACTTCAGGTCACACCTCTGAACATCAAATGGGAACCAGCGAACATCAATGTAACAGGTGCTCTTAAAGATTCCTATGGAAAGAAATGTAAGATGTGTACACAGGAAAACTATAAGTGAGAAAATCCCACACATAACATTAAAGGCACACAAACCAGTACACACAATTTTGAAGTACTGTCCATATACAGATGGTATGGGAGAATGAAAACTAAACTATAAAATCTACAGGAACAAGTGATAAATTTGCACAATATGAAAGAGTGATCTCATGGAACAGAAATGAAATGAAGAGGGCACACAGGAAATGGGAACAGGAAATGACTGCTACAAATATGAATTAAATCTGACAGGAATGACAAATGTTCAAAAAAATCAATTTTGTTCAGGTTATGAATCATTCACATTACTTGAAATACATCCTAGCCCTTCACTTCCCTCACAGTTTAACTGTTTTGCATAATAGTTTTTTTGTGTGTGTGCAGCAAAACACATCATTTATGAAGAGTAATTGCTGAACTTGTCATAAGAATGAGTGATCTTCCTCTGCACAATGAATGCCAAAGAGACTATGGTACAGTATGTACACTTGTACACAACTGATCTGTAAGATGATAACAATCATCATTGAACTATACAGGTGCATCTGCTCCCATCAAGCCACTGTTAAAAAGTCTCCAAGGCTCAGAAAATTACAGTCTACCATTGTACAGTTAGACTGGCATTTCCATCCCTGTGCAGAAGTAGACTAGGGCTGTTGGCTATTCAGCGCACAAAGTCACTTGATGCTCTGTTGCTATATATTAGTCCAAACACATACGCACAAACTGCAGATTAGTGATGAAGTAAGCCCATTAATTCCATTACTATGAACAAGAGTTGGATGTGATCATATTTTAATGCATTTATTTGGTATATGTATTCTTTAAATTATTTTAGAAATATATCACAGTGCGTGGTACCTGGTGGCATGTACTGGCAGGCACCAGAAGAACTAACCAGGACATTTGTGTGAAAGGTGGCATCAAACCTTTCATCTGCACTGTGGAGAACACAACAGTCATATGTACTGCAGCAATTTACTATTATTCCTCACAGAAAACATTAAAAATAGATATGAATTCTTTGTACATATGTTACAAATTATTGAAAGCGGTGTTCTGAATTGTGCTGTTCTAGAAGGAAAAGACTCGGCTCTGATCTTGTTTATTGGTTTACCATATCAGTAAGTAAAGACTATTGGTGAAAAAAGAGAGTTTAAGCAAAAGGAAAGGGGTACTGAAATACAGCACAATCAAATTAAAACCAAATGGTTTCCATAAGACAGTGACAAAATGACATCAGAAGCTGGTATTTTTCTGATTGTGTGGTGGAGACCAAGTCATCATTTATTAGCACTTCTCAAGATAATTCATCAACATCCAGGATAGCACGCTTATACTGATTGCAAATATAAGAGCAGAACAACCCCTGTGGTGTCTTATATATACCTGTTATAGAGCAAAATGTCAGGTTTCCAAATCTGGCTATCAGGAAACCTCACACTTGTCACACCAGGATAATCAGAGACATTCCACTGAAGGTAGTAATCATACCAGTACTGTGAGAAAAAAACCCAAAAAAACAAATCATACAACGTCACATTCTACTCTGGGGAAAAGTGATAAAGTGTATGAGGAATAAAATACTGGAGCATACATTAAGGCACACAGCATACACCAATAGAGCAATAGACTCAATATTTATAGAACTGCAGTAACTGAGGCAACCATTCAGCTCAAGGCATACAGCAAACCATACAGACCCCCTCTACACTCAGTGTAATGTTTATACCAGTAATATGTCATTTTTAATATGCTGTGATTTACAAACGGAGAGGTTTTTGTATGGTCTTTTGAGTCCTCCATGCAATTCTAGACACACACACACACACACAAACACACTTCATGGTGACAGAAAAGATCATAAAAGATGCATACTGACAGGATATAAAAATGTATTTCACCACTTGATGAACTTAACTGGAGAGTTAATGAGCAGCAGATATATCAGATTCTCCTCTTTTCATTTACACTTTCATTTGTCCATATATTCAAAATCTGCAATATTAAATCTAGATTATGTAAAATTATAAATAAGAAAGAAAGGACAGTGCTTTAAATTAGCATTCATGATTAAAATGATCAAACAATTTCAGAAAAACACTAAATTAGGATTTACATTTTTAGTCATGCTGTCTCAAGTTAGCAATATGTATTAATAATATGTGTTTTGAATAGAGAAGAAAGCCCTGATCAAAACTGAGCGATGTTGTCTGTTTTCAAACCATTCTGGAGATAGCTAAGGGGATTGCCCACACAAGCTAAGGCATGGCAAACTGATTAAATGACATACTAGAAATAATTTGACACAGTGAAAGTATTACATACATATGGCTTGCAGGCATGATGTCCCTGGACCATTTGATATGCAGGATATTAAAGGATGAACTCCCCAATATGATTACCATATACTCTTCCCTTCGAGGATTTTGTTGGTGGCAATGCTATTTATATGTCGCTATTTTTAACTGAAGAGCATTCTCGAAATCCTGATATTCTAGACACATATGTAACACAGCAGGTAAAATCTTTTGAGAATGCAATCTGGTAACCTCCCAATTCAAGATTACATGGAAATTTAGCCATTATTTGAAATGATGAACTTTTGTTATGAAGTGATCTTATATTCAAAAATGAACTTTTGTTAATACATAAAAATGCCACCACAACAAGAGCATGTGTAAACTGGCCCATAAACACAGGCTTAAAAAGAAATGTGTATGACATTATAACTGCAAACCAACAGTACTTCTTTGCCTAACACTTTAAGAATCAATCAGTTCCAATGCATTTTACTTTCATGATCTCCCATTTCAAGGTGGAAAACCATCCTGAATTTTTCCATTATATTATATGATAAGTCTATCATGTTACTGTGTATTTGAAAAGCAGACAAACCTGACACACCAACATACAAAGAAACAGAGTGTCTTACCAGCTGTAACCATATGTTAGTTGTTAGAACTTGATTCTTCTCATCCTGTTGGAAACCGGTGGAAAAATATCTTTATGTCCGTAATGTCCTTGAAGCATCACTAAATCTTTGATATTCTATTCTGTTATTCTGGGTTCTGAATAATATAATTTCACACAAACAAGAATCAAGTTCAGAGAAGTTTTTGCCTCTCAGTTAAACTCTATGCTTTTGTAAAACAGCACTCTGTCCTGATATATTGCAGTAAGAGAGGCAGTGATCACAAATGGATCTAAGCCCAGTCAATAATTATTATTTAATAATATTAAATAATAATATTTGTGAAATAAACACATCTGCTTTTACTTTTCATGTTTTTACAGTACACGAAGCATACTGTGTAGGTCTCTAAATGAATTAGTCTTTTAGTACACTTACCACATCCATGATCTGCATCAGACTGAAGCTGAAATTCACTGTGAGAGAATGGCTGTCATTGAACACTGGTCGTACCAGTGGGTTGTAATTTGCCATCAGATCTCTGTACAGTCTCCTTTGGGCATCACCTTGTAGTGACACTAAGAGAAAATATGAAGATAAAAGATATATAACTCTATCTATCTATCTATCTATCTATCTATCTATCTATCTATCTATCTATCTATCTATCTATCTGTACTATAGCGTGGCGGCATGTTGTGCAGACTATTTATGTGTTATATATAGTAATAATTACAAACAGACTTGATGGCAAAGAGCAGACATACTGATTGAGCTTCAAATATATAGGTCAAACTTGTAATGTATAGTTACTTTCTGGATATATCAATAAAACCTCATTATTTTAAATTTAATTAATTAATATGAAATCATACTTATGTTTAATTAATCTTTAGGCAGTTTTTAAATTACTGCAAATAAGAGGCCTATTACAATCAGTGTTGGTGAGTGTATACACACGTACACATGTGCAGTGTATTTACGGGGCATCTTCTTCTACCACTCTACCACATCTCACCCTTAGACATGCAGTCTGTTCTGAAAACTGCCAACCCCAGGCATTGAAAAAGTAGTTGTGGAGAAAGCATTGCAAATCAGCTTGAACAGCCGCTCCAGCTAATGTGGATGCTAGATTATTGATCCAAGAAACTCATCAAAGACTCTCTACAGGATCTCAGAGCCTCCAGACTGCTGTCTCGCTCAGCTAGCCTTAACTCTGTAATCCATTCTAAATGCAAATACGTCCTTTCTGTGGCATTTACATCACTGCGCAGGTTTATGATAAATAATCAAATAAGTGTCAGATTTCCATTTCTTTTAATCACAAATACTGTGAAGAGTATCTAAGGGAGTGTGACACACAGTAGTGAATATTTTATCCTCCACAAGGCTCCCTCAAATAAATGTACTTTAAATTAATTTCATAATCATGGAATCAATACACCTTATTATCTGCGGCAGACTCAAATCTTCTCTAAGAGTCCATGGGGCCATTTATAATGCATGATTAATGTTGCTTCAAGAACAATGCTTTTTTGTACCACAGGAGAGACAAAAGGTTTCTATGCCCACATTAATTTTGTTAAAACTGGAGCCATTCATAATTGGATTCTACTGAGCCCATCTTCTAAATCACTACAGGCTATTACGTTACTACACTTCAAATTGGATATGTGATTCATCATTGTGGAACAAAAGAGAAAAAAATATTGTCAGTCTCATCAGTATTGGTGGGGAGTTTCATGAGACAAAGTTTCTAGTCAATCTCATATTAAACGTATGAGTTCAAAGCCAAGAAAATAAGGGACAACAAAGTTCAGTCCAAGACAGCATGAGTTTGGTTTCCTTAAATGATCCAGTCAGATTTTCAACTACTGGCTATTCTACAGAGTAAAGGAATAAACCAAAAACAGTTAAGTAAGCCTTGGTTTGGTCTTGACCTTAATTTACATCCACTGGGACTGTAGCTGCTTTGACTGTACTTTCTGCACACTGAAAGCCTATTTGAACAGAGTCTACACCAGTTATAAGGGTCAGGTAGGAGAGGGCGTTTAATTCTTCATGCTGTAATTGTTAAAGCTGGGTAAAAACTAACATGGATCCGTGGAAAAGTAGAGCACTTGGAAAATTAACTCCGTTTGTCCGATATCTGTGTACTGTTGTGAGTTTTGTGTGTGAGTGTGTGTGTGTGTGTGTGTCTGTAGGCCCATGTGAAATCAAACAAGGGAGTAGAAATATCTAAAGGACAAAGCAAAAGTGGCAGGAAAATGTATTATTACACTGGGTTAACCATCCATATATGTTTAAAAAACAATTCAGGCTAAATTGATTAATTACCTACTGAAATACAATTAGATCATACAATCAGATAAAAAAATCACTGTTTTGCAACCCAACCATGTAAATGAATCGCATACTTAACAGGAATTTGAAAACACACCACTTTTACAATTACAAAATTACTTCGTACGTCTCTTCCATCTCATCCCACAGTATTCAAACGGACCTGTTATTTTAATCCTTACAAACCGTTAAAACGGTGAAGTGGCCTATCAATTGCCAAAAAAAAAGGTAAAAGGTTGAGGACAACAATCAAGAGCAGTACACAAAACGCAAAACCAGTAATCATTGTGTATAACGCACACCTTTCCTTAAATAAACCATGCAATACCTACCACCCCATATGCAGGCTACAGCGGTGATAAAAAGAGTAAAATCCAAAATACGCATCGTGTATTGCTACGATCTATCTTCAGCAAATGTGCAAATCTTCCCTCAACTGTACTGATACAGCCGAGGATTCTGAATGTTGACGATTAAACCAGTCTCCAACGACATCAGCAACTACAGGGTACGGTGCGCCGCCTCCTTCTTACTATACCTTATTAACCACTGAGATAGAGTGGTTTTGTCAAGTGTGTGTATCAGTGCGACTCAGTTTCTAATGAAACCGTGCTTACACGTTTCAAGTTTGTGCGACTTCGAGCAAATGTCTGACTGTCTGTTACGAATTAACTAGAGTTTTTCCTCATCTGTAATCCACTGTGTGGCGTGAACAAAATCGATTTTTATGTATGAGTTTTTGCTGAGTTCTACTACAAAAGCAGTTGTACAATCATATGTGGTATCACTCACGTCATTTGTCAAGATCAACACGGATGGGTTCACTCTTAAGTCACAGTTACATATTGCGTTATCTAGCACTAATTGCGTCGAATAGGGTCTGCAATATTTAATGAAACTGTTTTTTTTTTTGTCAATTGAGAATGAGTATATTTGAAACAATAACAAAATATGTGCCCTCCTACACATGCATCTTTCATTTTGACTTGAACTGTACCACCTCTGTATGTTTGTGCTCAGTTCTGCAGCTCAGCCCCTGACAGGCTGCTGCATGATTGAGAGTGAGGTAACATGGCCCTGGAACCTTGCCCAGTCTAATGGAGGACTGGCAAGAGGCTGGCCTTACCTCCTTCCAGACGTTCACAATATGTTAGTCAGCCATGCAAGCCCAGAAATATATTTTAGCTACACTGTAGACTTTATGTGGCCTAATACCACTGCTTAATACCACTACTCTCCCTCCACCACCAGAACAATATGGGAACACATAAGTTAACAAACAACCTTAAAAAAACCAGGGCATAAACACCATTATATTTTGAAAGAAAAAGTGTTGGGAAAAGTGTTTATTTGGAAACAGTTTCATAACTGAGCTGCTATTTCATTTGTAATGTGCTTCCGAACAATCTCTAAGCCAGTGCACTCCCTTCACCTGATAACACACAGTAATAACGTAGAGAGAGCAATAGCCTTTTCTGGCTGATGTTAGCAGTTTCTTGTGTAAGGCTTGTAATAAATTCAGGGGTCCTTGTAGAAATAGCAGTAAATTCATCCAGGCCGGAAAAAAATACGACCAAAGATTTGCCCCTTAAAACTCCTTATGATGATGATGATAATGATGATGATGATGATGATGATGACGATGATGAAGATTACTATTGTCAGTACTACTACTAATAATAATAAAACAAGAAGAAGAAGAAGAAGAAGAGGAAGAAGAGGAAGAAGAAAGGTCCATATTGTGGGTTTACATGATATTACAAATTTCTAAAGCTTTTGTTGTTTCACTTTTAAAGGAGGAATTTAAATTATAGAACCAACAGCACAACACTGTATGCTACACACGTAAATGACAATATCAGGCAACCCAATCAGAGAACTGACATGAATTAATCCCAGGGAACTCTCATTTCTATTTGACACGCCAAATACTACACATGTACAAGTTAACAGACATGCTCTATAATGCTGTAATCTTTACTGCCTGTTAATGAAAGAAGAATCACATTTACTGTTCTATCTATACTTTCACTCGGAAAGATCACGAGAGGAGATATAGGTGTAGGCTAGAACAGCTCAAGTAAAATCAATAATTACAATTGACTGCCGCATATTAAATGCTCCCTCTCTGTAAGGTAATGCTACCAGTGCTGTAAAAGACAAACAACACATCTTCACCCAGTTTCTGGAAGGACAAAAGGAGATAGTGTCACATATTAAGCTGAATATCTGCTATCTGATCTACTTGCTGAGCAGTCTACAGTATTTCAGTAAGGGCTGAGTCTGTCAAGACACTTCTAATTGATCTTTCCTTCCGTGGGAGACAATTAATAGCCAGTGTCAGAGCTCCCTAGCCCTAGCAGTCCAATTCTGCTGTGCTGAGCACATTTGCTTTTACCATTGACCTAACAGACAACTTTACATCAAACAAACAGTTATTTTATACCTGACTAAACACAACAGTAAAAAGTGCGTTACACTGGTAATAACAGAAGCAAACAGCAACATTATTTCTAAAACTGTGTCAATTTAGTACAAAGTACAAAAAGACTGCTGTTTTGTGATGGGATACAGTAACCTGTCATATTACACACTGCCATCTAGAGGCAGAGGAACAAACATAAAAGTGTTCTGTGAGCAGCTGCCCTCATAAGAAATTTTGTGTTTTAACCATAATCAAATGAAGATTCATAAATATGTCGATAATTCAACATATATGTTGACAATTCAACAAATACTAAGTACAGTTATGTAAAGATTATATGCGGCACACAAGTTACATAAATAAATAACTTTTAAAATGTAGTTCAAGTACATTAGCAAGTAGTGGGAGTCTCATACTGATGCAGTTCACATTTTGTTCTTTTGTTTGAGCTACATAATGTATTTCAGTATTAAATTGTTGAGGTTTTCATATTTTCATAACCATTTGTCCTTCAGCCACAGTAAGTAATTGGTAGTCAAGTGAGCAGTTAAAGACATCTTAATTATAAAGCTTTATATAAGATGAAAAATAAGGGACCAACTACCTTTGGTTCATTCTAGTGCTCCCAAGAGGTCATTTACTGTACACTACATTAATGTTGTACTCATAAATGGAAATTTTGGAATTTGTAAACAATTTCAAAATATGTTGTAATGAGATTACATTTTAATCAAACATTTGTTCATTCATATAAAATGTGAGCAATATCAATGTCTGACACTGTAGTTCCTTTTAAAAAAGTGGGGGGAAAAAAGTCATTTTATTTGATGCTTACTCAACAGTAATGTCTGTGCTCTAAGATTTGCACACAAAAAACTTGATTAAGCTGAGAATAAAAGTCAGAATTAGCAAATTAGTATCACAACCTTTGCCCTTCCTCTGGTCACTGCTGCGGTTGTGGCCTTGACTCTTGACCACAAGTTGCTCCAGAGGTGCTGAAACATGGTACACCTAGTTCTTACCTCTTCTCCTCACCTCAGCATGGTGGTGTTGAAAAAGAGCAAGGGCACTCAATGTCCCTACTGTGGTAGGAAAAACAAAAAAAAAAAAAAACAAAAGATGCAGTGGGAACCAACGTTTTATGCCCACTATGGGTCACTGCATGTGAGGGTAGCGGAAGACTTTTGAAAGGTGCCTGACATCCTAAACGTCATAAGAGAAAAGACTGTGCATGCTCCACTGCACATCTGAGTACAACTCCTCACCAGTCTGACAGCACTGACACTCACACAGAACCTACTAGAAGGCACGAGGGTCGTGATAGAAAAAAAAAAATCAAAAACAGCCAAAGATTGTTGGGTTTTTTTTTTTCTCAGCACCGGTTAAATCTCTCCTAGTATGTGAATTACACAATAACATTTTACTGACACATGTAGACGTGTTTTATTAATGCATTTATATTTCGATATTCATGTCAAGTATTTTGTATTTTGCCATCTCTCTATACTGTTGCAAACAGTTATGAAGCATTGACATTGTATGAAAGATAACATTCAATTATAATGTATTATGTATTTATTACTACAATGTCCTGACCCTTACAAGGCTTACACAATGTGCATTTTACTGAGGGTAAAAGTAGAATCATTCACAAGGGTTACATCACATTTTTAGCAGAATAATCTGAAAATGTTAGTTATTTAATACAGAGAGCTGGTCTTTTATGGGTAATGACTTTAACTTCTCTTAATTTTAGTTTGTTCATTTATGCTTTATCTGTGCACAGGAAAAACTTTTTTTTTAATCTACCAAAAATATCTGTGGACATTCAAGTAGCCTGAGTTTAGCAAAGAGAGAAAAGGTGAGAAAAATCATTTTCATTTGAAACCAGAAAATTCTCAGAGAGTTAAACACTTTAACTGAGCTAATAGTTTGGAAAGACTTGAAATAAAGGCAAACATCCAGTAAGGGGCACTGTTACGCTTCTCCATACAGAAGAACTCACTGGAATACACAAGAAACTTCACTGAAGTTCTGGAAATACAACACTGCAGTAAACATAACACACTACGTTAAAGGTATCTTGTGATGTTACATCTCTGTAACATTTGGGTGATAGTGCATTGGTACAAGCTAACATCATGGCACAAAGACACACTGCAAGCCCATTCAGCATGTCATCTAAGTCATCCTGTACAGTGCACTGGAAGTGTAAGTAGATGGACAGGCCATGCCTAAGGACATATGATATAAGAGGCATAATTTGACACTACATTTACTGTCTCTGAAAATACTGTCTGTGTAATAGCAAGTGTGATGCACTGAAAATGGGCCTGTCATTTTCTAATGAATTACCATTATAAAGTAAAATAGTACTGATAAATTCTCGTTTCCGAGCTGATGTATTCCAGCCTATAGTTGGTGCAGCAGTGAACTTGCTTCCGTTAATGCTTGCAAATCCAGAGCATGGTCAAATGCATATTTAAAGTCACTGAATTACTAATTCAACCCCCAAATCTTTCCTACATGTGGTCTTTGAGACAATATGCTTGAGTGTCCCACATGGATTGGTTATGGTATTTGATAAAACGTGGTTTTATTAAATTTTTTTAGTTGGTACTATTCATAAAGGGTCTCCAATAAGGTAAATATTTTATGAAGACCCTTAAAGCTGTTCATTATCATTCTTCATAAAAATGACACCATATGCCTAACTAGAAAAGTAATGCTTTTGAAGGTATCAACTGTCATTGCACTAAAAAAATCTGACTGATCAGACTTATACTGGGCGACCTATCCAACACAAAGTACAAACAATGGAGGCATTTTCATGACATTTCAGCTTAGCTGCAATATGGTAAGGAGATGAGCTCCTACATGCTCTGGCTGTATAGCCATGCTAGGCATCTGCAATGACAGCTTGAAGTGCTTTTTCTGACAGAATAAATTTTCAAAGCATGAGAAAAGCCTTAAACAAGTAACTCTTTGAGAAAATATTTCACAGAACATGATGTTGGATCCTTAATCAAACAGAGCAAAGTGGTAGCTTTAACTCTATTATCCTCTTCAGCCTTGTAAATCCCTCACTGATGCTTCACTGGAGCCTCAAAGTCCATTGCCTCCCATGACAGAAACTCCAGCTAGACCTCAGAGACAGCAGACAGTGGTTGTAACAGCTTTGGTGTATTACTGTGAAGTTTGAGATGTCATTCTTTACAAGCCTAAAAATACCTCAGCACTCTTTATTATCTCAAACATAATTCTCCTCAGCATGTCACAGATGTATGGCTTCACTTTTTGGGTTTTTTTTTTTTTTAAATCAAAAGCAGTTGATTATTTTGACAGCATTTAAGTAACTCAGAAATTACTCCTTGGTTTTTAAAAATGTTTTAATTGAAGTGGGAACAAATGCAAGATGTAGTGCTATGAAAAAATGTATAATTGGTCATTCCTAATGTTAACAATTGGAATAAAAAAGAGAGAATTCGATTAGATACATCATATTTTGCAGCACCAGACAACAAGCAAATGAAATTAGAAAGTAATTGTGCAGTGAGGAGAAACCTGAAAAGATACACAAATGTTCTCTCCAGCCTGAGAAACAACTCCAAATATTAACCCAAACAATCATTATGTAAATCTGTTCATTCAATCATTCAATATCTGTTTATCAAAACACTTAATACAAAAATAAACTAGGCATAATTCTCTCAGTACACCCCTACTAAACATTTAGCACCTAAAACACCTATAAATGGGCACAAAATTATTGACAACTGCATGTCGGTTAAACAATTTACGTAAGAACCATTTTCGGGAGGATCCTCAGACTAAATAATGTGGTGAACATGGAACAATGCTGAGAAAACTATAATCTGCTTTCTCTTTTATAAACAGACTCAATGTGTCTAAAATAGCAACACCGAATTTACTGTTGAGCTACTTATTTGAGCAAGAGTATTATTATTAGCAAACAATACCATAATCCACTCATTTTTTCCTTCTGATAAAAGTACGTAACATTCAGAGCTTAAATGTGAAAGCCCTCTAACTGCTGCCTCATTCACTCATGATTCCACAGTGGCAAGGAACATTTAGATCTCTATTAGACACTTAACTGGTATAGATCACACGGTAGCAACACTGTGAAACAGATGCAACTCACTTCATATTGGTAATAACCCTATAATACAGTCATATAAGAACTTTAGCTGAGAACATGTATGACTATGACCAGGATTGTTGTGTGCATGTACTGGGCTCCCTCTTCTTTTTGTAAAAAAAATCATGCAATGCGGGGCACTTTTACATCAGGTATTTAATCAGGCTTAGAAGATAAAGCTAGAAAGACCACTGAGGTAAAGTGTTACCGAGAACAGACATAGTGATTTAAGTCTTGAAGTTAATGGAAGCGCAAATTCAACCTTTCAGTTTCAGCCCGTTTCATTTCTACTTCTAAGAAAATTATCCTGTCCCTCAAAAAATACCCAGAAGTGCTTGATGACATTAAGTAAGTCTGAAAAAGGCCGACAATTACAAGAACTGTATTTTTTTTTAAAACAAAAACATATTTTAGGAGGCAATGTAATCAAGCACCTTTATTCGTTTATGAATCCACAGGAAATCCAAATAATATTCACTTAATCTTTCCTCTGTTCATTTCCTGAAAATGCACTGTAACATCATGAAATAATCTCCTCAATATTAACCTGGCAGAGATATTTGAGCGCAAGTACTATGAACAGTCAGTGACGTAATTCAAGTAAAACAGTGTTTTTCAAATGTAGCTCCAGCTACCCACTGGTCAGAAAATGCTACAACTTGTCTTCTAATAAACATACCCTTTAATTAGTTAAATGGGGAGTGGTCAGACTGCACAGAAAATGAACAGTGGTGTGGGGCCCCGGGCCTGGATCTGAAAAACACTGAAGTAGAGAAAGGCACTGGCTAGCCAACACCTGACTGATTTGGGAGGACAAGGCTTCCTCTAGCACCAGATTATATATGCAGCACCACTAAAATTTGAATTCTTTATCTTTGATTTTTGCTGCAGTCAGTAGAAAGCATTTTTCTGACATGAATCACATGTTATAGTTAACCCGGAAAAACACGCTGGGTTAGAAGGCTTCTCTTAACCACAGAGCAAACAATATAACAAGGATATCTGACAATAACATTCTGATTTACTGTTTAAAACAAAATAATACAGATGTACGGGCGATCCTTAATTTCTCAAAAAGATATCTATTTACTACCAGGTAAGGTTCAGTCATATATGTGAGGTAAAATCAAAACAAAAGTTTTGTACCAATTAAGCTGCTACACAGCACAAATAGCTCTTGTTGTACAGAAAATAAAAATTATTTTCCTCAGCCTGTAATGAGATGGTTTGATAATCCCCTTGCCTGTGTATAATTTCCTCACCTGAGATGGGAGTTGGAAATAGACACAGCCTCAGATGTCAAAGATCCCAGCCTCCAGGGACATCCCTGATGGCTCTTAGCAGGACTCTGCAGGTAAATATATAGTAGGCAACCCAGCAAAAACAGTTCTAGACAGGCTTAGCCCATAGCTGCTTTGTGGTTCTTTCTATTTAAACATGTGGTTTATTCCCCAGACTGATAATACTTTCTTGAAAACCTCTTAGGTCTTAGCGTCGAGCTGTGCGGTCATTGCCACGGGAATGCTGCCCGCAAGTCTTACAGCACTGGGCACGGACAGTAGGCAGGTGACACCGGCCAAGCCACTGCAGAGTCTGACAGAAGCGCAATGTCAGGCGATTATGAAGACACACCTGATCTGAAAGAGAAAGGCAGAATAGGGGGTGAGTGGAGAATAAAGGTTAATAACAATTAGTTAATAACAGTCTAGGTTAGTTAATAACTCTGGATGGGTAAATGAAGCAAGTCACTGTTGTTGATAGTTTCCTGCGATGAAGCAGTTTTAATTTATACATCCTAAAAAACCCAGGGACACTCACACACAGAACAAGGGTGTATGCCCTCAGGACTGACAGAACGGTTCAATGCAAGTAGAACAGTGAATAAAATACATGTATATGAGTACATAAGTGACATTTATTATTGACTCCACCTTTGAAATACATGTGAATCAAATTGTGTATACATCCATAAAGATGTGTTTCCTTTTATTGATAAGTCATAATAAATCACAAAATGCTTGGAATTAGTTTTAGTAATCAAAATGTACTCCAATAAATCTTAAAACCGAAACTTAAATAATCTGGACTTTTCTTACAAGACCTGTTAGTAAGACAGTAAAAATATAAAACTTTAAAACTATAAAACTATAGAACCTACTCACAGTTCTAAAAAATAATGGGTTTTGAATATCTTTGCATATTACAGAACAGAGCATTTGGGGACACAAGGTCTTGGGGCTACATCTTTTTATCTTTTGTTCTGCACTAAATCCAAAAACCCAGTATTAGAGAGTGAAGTGTAAAATAAGAAATAAAAAATTCAATTATTTAAGCCTTGCTAGAGGTTAACTAACAACTGCTAGAGTTTTATCAAACAATGACTGATAAAGTTCCATTCCAATTTTTTTTATCCTTTTTATGCCAGAAACCATACAGCACATGGAATATGACTCACTTTTTATTAAATGAGTGAATTTCAGCATACAAATCTTTACAGTTCTTTTCATCAAACTGAGATGGAACTGAGACTTTCTAATTTCAAGATCTTTAATCCATTATTAATAGTGGCAATAATATTGGATTAAAGATTTTAAAATTAGTGTGTGATTTTAAGCCAAATAAAGGAGAGCTAAATATCCACTATCCTGTGAGATGTGTTATGTAACACTAACACAGCTGGCCTTACATTATTTCAGTGTCTTATTGGTTAATAATTCTCTTGAAACTGAGCACAATGCTTCAGTGTCTTATTGGTTAATAATTCTCTTGAAACTAATCACCATGTTTGAGGCTTATTCCTGAAGTTCCTTAGTCACTCTGGCAATCTAAGGCTGGTAGAGGCTCATGAAAACTGTGAGAGTATTGTTAAATAAACTTACGCAGGGCAACTCTAGGTAAGTATGGAAAAAAAGACAAACATAATAGTTTTGGCATGCAGCGGCATGAAGCACAGTCTGGCCCATTTATGTCCTTTCTGCAGAGAAGGGGCACTTTACGCCTATTATTTCTAATCTTACTGCTTTCCCTTTGCCAGATTCCAATGGCAAGACCTTGAATGAACTCATCTCCAATTTGCTGCAGCGTACTTCCAGTCCCACATGGCACCCCAGTCACTGCTGACTATTTTGAGAAGGAAAAAGCACTATATTGCTGGACACTGATTCAATCCTAATGTTTAAGGTCCTGCTAAAGAATAAAATCATCATTTACAGAGCACATAATGCAAACGAGTTTATCTTGGACCTTTAAAACCCGTGAAATACGTGGCAACTTCACTGAACAGGATTTCAACAACAAGCAAACCTGAAATGACTCCTTGAGTCTATACCAAGTTTTTTGATATTTTTTGCACATTCATTTTGCACAATATAGCAGAGTGGTGCCAAACACAGCTTGTATTAAGTGTAAATGCATACAATTGCTATTTTGTATTTTTTGGGCACAACAGTAGAGGTTTGAGAATGCATAATTTCAAATTTGAAAGTAGTTGAAAACAATTTGAAAAGACCACAAAGCTGTATATAAGACTAATAAAATGACAGAGTCTGCTTTTTCTCCTGATCTATGTGACTGATTAAGAAACAGGATCCCTACATCAAAGATGGTGCAAAAAAATCATATTCATATTCCTGTAAGAATAGATACAAGAGAGACGCAGATGGAGATTTATTTTAACAATTGATTTCACTGTCTGGTCCTCCTCTCCCACTACTCAAACCGGATTTCTTTTTCTGACAGTGGGATTCATTCAGACCCAGGCTAGAAGTTCTGTCCACACGATACAATTTTCCCATGATGCCAGATCACACAGAAAACTGACCTCACTGAGGGCAAAGGTCACAGCTGCTGAGGGATTCCATGATGTATTCTCAGCAGAACCCTTCCCCTACTGTCAACCGTCAAATGGCACCACAGCAAACACACACACAGGGGACTTCCCATGGACAAGCCCCAGATATCTAATCCTGCCTGACCTTGGTTACTATGGTCAAAGTCAAGGAAAATTCTGTCAGCAGCAGAATTTCAGTTTTTCAACACGGATCTCAGATCTTTCCAATGTCATTTCATGAACCACTGAAAACCGCACCACTGAAATAAAAGAACTTTGAATATCAATATGTCAAGAGTTATTTGGAAATGAAACAGATAAAATAAGTTTACTGCTTTAATGACTACTCAATTATCTACATCAATAAATCACTTTACCTGACTGGAAAGGTCTGGTAATCGTCATCAGTATCATTATCATCATCATCACCATCATCACCACTACCACCAAACCATCAGCCATTAGAAAAATACATATACCCAACTGTAACAATATTCAACAAAGGTGACAGATTTTGAAAGTGCTAAGACAAGTAAGATAGAACAGGTAATCCCAATGCGATGGGGAAATTACCAGTAAATAAAAAACAAAAAAAAAAACAACACTCCACAAATGTTCAGAAAAAAACAATTTCAGATATCAGATATCATAAAAAATAAACTTAACATAAAAAAACAAAACAAACATTGACATAGCTGATTCCATTTTGCCAGCACAAAAAATATTCAATGGGTAAAAACGTTCAGGCTCTACAAGTTGGCAGATAAACAACTGGGACTCACAAATCACAACACCCAGATTCAGAAAATAGTGTTTGACAGTGAAAAAAATCTGTGAATAAGTGCATTGAGACAGAAAGAGTTCAAAAAAAGTTCATAGCATAAGCATAACCTTAACATGGCCAGGGTTGGGCAGGTCTCAAGACACCATCTCTGCACCTCAATAGAGCCTAGTGAGAGTTCCCACATCTTGTCAGCTCAGATTTTGCTACGCACTGATTTTGCTGCAGGCTTTCACAAAACAATCCTGCCCATCCAAGACTTTCAGGTATACCAATATTCGTTTACCTAAAAATCATCTTCTATCATGAAATCTGAAGACAGGCAATGCTGACAATTGTTTGAGAGCTGAAAGATGTTTGTTGAGACTGGTTTCCTGAGAAATTTGGAATATGCACACCGATTTTTCATGTCCTGAAAATCGGTTCACATATACTGAATCCTGGACAAGCACTACCAATCATGCCCACCAGGGGTGCTAAACTAAAGCTAAACCTAACCTTAACCCTAACCCCACCCAAACCCTAACCCTGACCTTAACTGATAGTAAACCTGTGCCAGATAGCGCGCTTTGCCAACCAATAGTACGACCAGTGCCTGATATGTGTGCGTGATTTATTTGGGAGAAAAAAAGTTCAAAACTACAACATTCTGCACAGAGGGGGGGAAGCAGCTTTTATCGCTGAGCCACTGCAGCACACTGTCATCCTGTGGAAACAGCAAGTTTCGTAGACTAACGTGGTGATTTAAGCATGAGAACCTCGCGGACCAACAAGAGGCCAGTGTGCTGTGGTGGCTCAATGATATAAGCTGCCACCCCCATTTTCAGAACGTTGAGCTTTTGAATCCGTTTTGTGCCTTTTTCCCCTTTTTTTCTCTCCCCCAATTCAGTATACGTGAACCAATTTTCAGGGCATGAACAATCGGTGTGCATGTTCCGATTTCTCAGGAGACCATGTTGGCTTGTTTGTCCTCTGCTTTAATACTGAACAAGCTTTGTGCCACATTAGTCCTTTTCATCCTTTGTTAAGTGCAAACCACACCACCAACCTTCAGAATATGTTTTCTATATAGTGAAAATGCAAACTTCCTAGTTAATATTAACATCCATTAAAAACAAATTCATCAATTAGCCCATTATGCCTGTTAGCAATGCCAGATTAAGGTGTTTTGGGTAAGATCTGATGCTGTGGTTAGATATGTGTTTTTGAATGTTGGATGATCATGACAAGGGTACTTTAAAAACTCCAAGATATGTTCTTGTGGAATTCTATACCACAAGAGACCAGAGGTACGTTGATCTCAGTACATTAGTGCAACTGTAGTTGATTTGCAAAAAGAGTGCAAATCAAAAAATGACAACAACAACGTTTGGCAAAAGCAGTACGAGAATCAATTTATGTCTGACAAGGTCAGAAAACTGAAACAAAAGGCCTCACTGAACACTGGTAATGTAAGACAATTCTGTGCATTACAAACAGTGACCACCCCTCCACTAACAGACACTCCACACACTCCCCTTCAAAAAGTACTTTACACTGTGCCAGGAGTGGTTGGCATTTGGCTGCCTGTCAAAACGGAGTCACTTCAACAAAACCCCACTGTAAGCAAGAGCACACTTCAATAATTAAGGCATGCTTCCCCAGATGCCCCCCTACTAACAACTTCACCAAACTTCCTCTATCTCAGTTACCGTCTGACACCTAGGTTTGTGGTATTCCGAGAATCCCAGTTATTATTTGACACCTAAGGACTTTGGTGTTCCAAGAAGACTGACAGAGAAATTAGACAGATACTGCAGGACTCAACAAATGATTTTACCTTTTCTCAGGCAGACTTAAATCTTAAAGACCCTTCTTGTCAGAACTGCAAGCATTCACTGTAATGTATCCATTTAAGTATTCGGTTCTCACAGTTAACCTGCCAGTATTAAGTAGTCATTTCTATTAGACAGGATATACACCTAATCATTTTAAAATGAAAACATCTATTGGACAGCCCTTCATTTAATACCAGCACTTCAGCTATGTGCTGAGGCTGTGAGTTTGTTTCTTTACTACAAAGCTTAGTCCACAGCATTCAGTATTTTTACTTCATGTGAAGCAAGAGAAATGATGATGATAATAATGAGGATGATGATAACACATCAAAGAGACCATCTGTTTGAGTAAAAGGTATTATTTAAATATTTTCCTGTGTCAGCCAGACAGCATAAATCTGCACTAACTGGTCACTGACTCATTTCACTTTTTGCCTCTGTGAAATGTTAATGACATCTGTATGATGATCTAGATTTGTTTCCAGCAGGACAGACTGACGCTCTGAGAGCATATCTCCATTTAGTTCCTTCAGTGCTGTTTGATGAGTGTTTTACAACACTTGCACTGCCAGATTAACTCCCACTGTGAATAGCACTAGATAAGTGTAAGTCCTCTTTGATGGATTTCCATCTGTCCTGTGTGCTGCTTGGCCAAGCCAAAAAGGTAGGAGGAGCAGCAGCAGACTTGGCTAGAAGCCAACTTGGCTGTGACATTCAAACATTTCTTGGAATAATATTTTTATTATGTGTTAAAAATATATAAACACGTTAAGTTGCTTTTTCTTTCCATGAATTCAAACTATCTATTTAGCTCTTTACTGAGGGCCCCACACTACCCTTAAAATAAAACAGTAGGTGCAATAATTCTGAGTAGTCACCGACTACTTTTCTAAACCAATTTTAAAAAGATTTGCTGTGTGTAGAATATTTTAAAGTGAGGTCCACAGCACAACAACCACAATACCAATCAGATTTCAATTTGCATACGTAGAAGATGCAATTTTCTCTTCAATTTTCCCCTGACATATTTCAGTAAGGTGATGACAATAATTAGAGGTTATGAGAAAGTGATGGTTAATCATTTGTGAGAGAATTATGTGACTGGAATTACATACAGTGAGACAAAGGGATTTTTGAGGTTGTGTGATGGGATTGATTCAGCACTTCCGAGTTTCAATTAAGAGATAAAAAGCTCTGAGAAGTTTGATAAAAAAAACACCCGGTTCTTCAATAAAAAACCAAATGCACAATAATTGCACGGCAAACTGAAGCTCTAGAGTGTTTCCTTCTCACTGCTGGGTTTGTCTTTTACCTGAACTGAATGACTTGGCATTATATGTCTTTTCTGGACAGCACATCAACCATGGGATACTGATTAGGTTGTGGGTAACATGCGTGATTGTTCGTGATGCCCACTGAACCATAGCAGTTGGATAGGAAAATAAGGCCAGATAAGGGTGAGTGGTAGCTAAGAATATTTAGTGACTGCCTCAGGGAACACACGTTCTTTAAGCCATCCCTGCTCTGAAGCATGCATCACGAAGGTGTATTCAAAGTGGAAAAAAAATCCATGCAATTCAGGTGTAAAAAACATTGCAGTGAGATGCATTTCCAAAAAAGACTACTACAGTATCTCTTTTTCCCAGAAACAATGGTTATCTATTGTTAGCCTTTCTTACAGAGATATTTATTACAGAGAATGTTAACATTCAATTTAAATAAGAGACCTCTTTTTATGTTTTGAATCCACAAACTATACTGAATCCAAGATTCAAAATTGCTTTAATATACACACATTCAGGTATTAGTGTGATTACAGGATCGCAATTGCACATTTCCCTCTCAATAATTTCCTAGAATGGACTGTGAACTGCCATCTGATTAGCATTCATAAAAAAATTCATTTGCAATTCATGCACAACCATTGGCTTAATAAAGTTTAGTGACAAATGTTTACCAGACCTTCACAGCATGGTGAAGAGAAATTTTTATTAGCTATGAATAACAATGATGGTGCAGCCATATGGGTCTTTCAGAAGAGATACGAGTTTGATTTTGACATTCTCAGGAGGAAAGAAGGGGAAGAAAAGAGCCTCAAAACTACTTAAAAGTCTTTGTAATTTGCTTTGACATAACTTCTGTCATGATTAATAAATAAAGTATTAAGTTGTAGCACTCTAAAGAATAGAAGTATTCTCCTTCCAAGATGTATTCTCTTTCCAAGACATTGAGATAAGATAGGTACATTTTGCGCATAACTGAGTGAGACCTAACTCACCAGAGGGGGTACTGTCACAATCCTGAAGGTTGCATTTCTGAGTGTTATCTGGCCAGGGCTCGTGGTCACACTGGGAATGCTCCACCTCCTCCTCTATCTTGGTGTTGACACACTTGACCAGCCGGCGCTGCACTCCTCCTCCACAGGATGCCGAGCACTGCCAGCACACAGAGCACAGGGTTTAGAAATGCTTCACCATGCATCTGCTCTTTGGGCCCATGCCATTACACCAAGAGGGTATCGCTCTCTTCAACTCCCAGAGATCCAGTGTGGTATTTCCCATAATAAATTTTACAGAGAGCAGGCAGAGCAAAAAGGAAAAGAGCAGAGAGAACATCATAGTTTGTTTTCACAACCTACGTGGTTTTGGTGTCAGAACCAGAGATGGAAAAAGAGATTACACCAAAAAAACATTATTAAGGGAAACGCTCTTCCACAACAGATTACAAATGTTAATTAAAGCATACGTGCATTCGTTTTTACTGATTTTAATCAAGGCTTTATGTGCCTGGTAGCTCTCAAATGGTGGTATCTGTTGCACAGCGTGTTTATATGTGTGCGTACATCACGAGCTCTGAGCTATGTCAAAACACACAGAGGCTCCTGTGGGGCGTGAAGCAGAAGTGATGTTAGGAGGGAATAAAGCACACTCATATTCAAAGGCTGGCTTGACTGCTCTGTGGCCAGTAAGGCTAAGGTAGCATTATTCTGCAGATGAGTCATGTAATTGATGTTAGTTATGAGCTCCCAGCTCATGCTGTTTCTGAAATGCATCAATTTTACATGTGACCTTTGCATTATGTCTGACCCTCAGCCCACACAAAACCACACACAATCCATCTCTTCCATCAATTTTCTTTCACAACCCAACAAAGTTTATCTTATGTCTATGGTCCTAAGTCTGCCTGACATAGCCATATGATGAATAATTAGAAATGACAAGATCTCAGTGATTTTCTGTCACTCCAGCTTCTGAATGCAAAAGCATTGTTAAATTAATATTCTGCGTTGGCCTTTCAAAGAGGGAGCTCTGACAGTACTCATCTATATGACCACAAGAGTCCAACAATACACAAAATGGGAATTTAATGGACTCAAAGAAAATACTATGGGCATTTGCACACACTGATAAGTCCTGTGAAGATCCTCACCTGCCCCCAGGAGCCTGTAACCCATTGTGCACAAGCCTGGTTGTTACAGGTCTGGATGTGACTGGGCTGCAAGGATTCATTACACCGGTCAGGCTCTGGACAGGTGACGAGTCGCTGTTGCTCTCCTCCTTCACAGAGCTCTGAACACTGTCAGTGCGCATGAAAAAAGTGAGAGAAGCAGAGACAAAGAGTGTTTGTTTGCTTACTGTTATTCTTTCTGGCAGCCATTGGAAGTTTTCGGAGGGTAAAACAACTGAGAGAGAAGGTTGTAAACTTCTTACCTCACCCCATGATGAGGTATACCAGTCCAGACAGAGCTGAGTGTTGCAGGACAATTGAGCTGGCGGTCTGGCAGAGGTGGCCTGACAGTGGAAAGGCCGTAGTGGTCTCTTGTCACGCATGTCATAACACTGAACCTCGCGCACCTTTATTCCTCCACCACAGTTCTGAGAACACTGAAGAAACATAAAGTGCTTATAGCAATACCAATAGCCTGATGTATAAATATCCACAATTCAAATTCCCTGTTAATGTATCTGAACATTGTAGAAAGGCAGAAAGTCTCACCTTGCTCCACTCTCCAACCCTCCAGGCAGAACAGGGCCGTAGGTAGCAACGGCGAGCTGGAACTGGCCTCGTGGAGATGTCACAATCTGAGTCATTACCACTGCTGCAGGTTACTAACCTCCAAACAGCACCAAAACCACAACTGGTGGAGCACTACAACAGAAGAATGGCAGTGTATAATTAAGCCATGTGTGCTATGGTTTTGGAATCCTGTGCCATGGAAGAGCCCTGTCTGTTTGAACACACTCTGTTTAAATGACTCAAGAAACTCCTTCAAGTAATTCTGCAATCTTTCAAGAAGAACAAAAATATTCTGTAATATTTCAATAACATGATCATGGTCATATGGACAACAATATGATCCCATATTCTCAAAGTAAAGAGAGAGAGCATTTATCAAACATTTGTGCTTATATTGAAATGTTAAACAGTACTATCAGCATAATTACCAGACTCAGAGTTTAGTTGCACACTGCTGTTTTTTGTTCCTCCCCCACACAGGTTTGATATCAGGAGAATGTGAAGAATGTGTGTTACTCACAGTGCTCCAGTTCCCTGTGCTCCAGAAGGCTGCAATCTTGTTGGTTGGCTGGAAATCGGGGGATGGGGCAGGCTCAGTGGGCATCATAATGGCAATGGAATGGATCGAAGCCTTGATTCTTGTGTCCTGGGATGGCTGTCCAGTTGGAGCAGATTCAGTGCCGCTGGATTTCAGCACTGAGGGAATTATGATCTCATTGTAATCAATCTCTGTCCAAGAAGGTGGTGTTGCTAGTGATCTTGCCGGGATGCCACTGAATTGAGGTAGGCCTGGTCCAGTGGGTTCAGCTGGTGCAATGATACTAGGGGGCCTTCTCTTGATTTTGGGGTTGGCTGTTGCTGCTGGAATTTCTTCTGAACTTGGGAGTGAAGACTGCAAATCACCGTACACATCTGCAGGAGGTAGGGGCTCTATTTCAGTTGCTGAGGTTATGCCTCTGTTCTCCTCTGCTGAATTATAGGGGACTGGAGAAGGAGTTGGCTCTTGAGAAAGAGAACCTAAGGTCACAATGTTGTCATTTACAGGGAGTGATGACTCATGGTGTCCATCGTGGGAGGAGAATTTTGTTCCTACATACTGATCAAGGTTTTGTCCCTCAGTGTTGGCTGTGCTCAGGGGTGTCCATGGTGAAGTCTCCAGCCACTGAGGTTGAGTCGTTTCCATGTCCTTGTGGGCTTCAGAGTCAAATGCATTAAATGCAGTAGGAGAAACTGTGCTTTCCTGCGGTGACAGAACCTCCCATTCACTTTCACTCCAAAGAACATCTTCACCAACATCTATTTCTTTCTCTTCTCTTTTTCGCTCCCCAAAATAATCTTCAGAAAATACCTCATAGTAGTGCCTATGACCAAGAGGCATTTCAGTTGCATCTTCATACATTTTGTAAGCCTTTTCATAAAAGTCATAATTTGTACTATCAGCCTCACTCAAATCAACAGTAGACTCTTGTGTGACAAGTCCATCTGGAAGTGTTACATGAGATGTTGTGTGCTGGTCTTTGAATCGTTCCTCATCAGTTGGCGATTGGTTATGTATAACATTGTGGCTCTGAGTTGAGTAAGGATCAACATTTGACTCTTTCAGTCTCTGAAAAAACCTAGTCATAGACGAAGGAGTTTCAGTAGTGGAAACAAGCAGAAAATAGTCATCTGGAAAATTAACATCCTCATTCTCTGAGGCATTTTCATCAGGCCAGTCTGTTGCAAAGTCATTTTCATCTATTGAAACCTCAGACTTAGGATCCTTTAGATCCTCATAATTAGTATTATAAGACAAAGTATTGGCATTCAGCTGAATTTCAGAGGCAGATGTTGGTATGAGCGAGGTAGCAACGGAAACATCTGAGCCTTTCCAGTAAGTATTTTCAGTTGTCGTGGGACTGGGTTTGGGTTCCTGTTTAGGATTTGCTCCTGAGTTATCAGATAAAACCCTTCCGTCTTCATCAGGGTCATACGACAGGTCTTCATGAAATTTTATGAAGTTATAATCATAATAGAAATCATCAACTTCAACATTGTTTTTGATAGAATTGTCAGACGGATCCTCTATGTGATTGTGATAAGTGAAGTCTCCATAAATAAAATTATTTAAATCATCATTGCTGCTTGGTTGAGCTCTGGTTGGCCCGATGTTAAATTTAAGCAGGTGATTGTCATGAGGTAAGGAGTTAATTTCATTGAATATTTCTTTGCTGGAAGATCCACTTCCAGACCAGTCGTTGCCAAAGACATCATTTGTGGGGCAGTCCTCAACATGGCATTCCAATGTAGAATTAGGCTTATTTTGTGGGTCACAGTCAGCTCCCGTGTTCCACGTGCAGATAACCTCACGTCTTTGCAGTCCAGTTCCACATGTCACTGAGCACTGTCGAGAAATAAATGGTTAGACCTGGTAATTGCATAAAATCTTCAACAAAATTGTCATTAAATTATAAAGGTCAGATCATAACAAAAGAGAACTTCATGTCTGAGACGCCTGATGGGACAGGACCTATAGCTGTTAGCATCCTTAAGCTTCTTATCAATGTCCTCTGGCCTACTCATATCTAGTCATGTCAGGACTGCTTGACAGAGCCAACTAACCTCTGACCAATTGCCTGTGGTCCAGTCAGCAGGACAGAGCACATGTGTGTTACAGGGGGTAACTGACTCAGGCCTGGGCAAGTGCTGACATTCAGAATGCTCCAGGGCTTGTTGCTCTTCAAGCCCCACACCCTGAATACAAAGCACTGTTCTCTTTGTCAGCCCAGAGTTTCCACAGCTTGATGAACACTTCTGCCACTCACCAACCCACCATCTGGAAAGAAAAGGCGTCAGGAATTTAAATAAGCTTTTAAGCATCTTCTGTGCATGGCAAGCCCTCAAGAACCCTTGCGACCATGTTCAGGACATTTTAAGACACAAAAAATACCTACTGTCTTTGAAGCTAAATAAATGTATTCCGGCATCTCCACTGGGTACTCACACTGCAGGGCATAAGTTCTCATTGCAGCTGGCACTCTTGTCATCTGGACGAGTGGCTGGATCACAGTAATGCTCCTCAACAATCCCAGTAGTCCTCTCCACACAATGAACAATTTGTCTCTGGACACCTAAAATGAAATGGTGGGACTTGCTGTGAATCTGTTGCCAGAGCACAAACACATATAAACTAACCCATTTGCAGATCCACTTTTAAAGGGACACAGGATGTTGTCCATTCTTAGGGCTGACTGGCCATTTGAAAGTTATGGCCACAAATGCTTAATCTGGTCTTCACAAAGAGCATATGTAAAACAGTCAATCAACTGTAAATCCTGAATGTTATCGATGCTTTAGCTTTTAAAAAGCTAAAGCTGTCAGGTTTTAACATCATAAGCAGTTTGTACAGCTAAAGGGTGATCAAGAGATAAAGACTCACTCCCTCTCAGTAGTAGATCTAAAGTAGTTCCTTATTTTCAGAATGCAGCACCACTGCATACAAAAGATATGTTCATCTAATATTAATAAAACCATATTGTGCATGAGGATAATTTTTTTTCAGTAGATTAAAATCAGATCACTATTTTCTACTTTCAAACTGCAAATTTCTGTTTTCCCCTGGTGTCTCTCATGCCATTGTTTTCTCCCTAAGGTCCTCCACTTAACCTGTAGCTTGTGAGTGCTGCACAGTAGCTGCTACATTTACGTCCTCCAGTTGATTTACTCTCTCGCCTCGTAATCAGCCTTGAAACCCTTTGCCAAAGATTAAAAAAAGAGGAGGAGGAAAAGAAGAAGAAGAAGAAGAAGAAGAAGAAGAAAAAAACACCTGAAGTCTCACCTTTCCTTAGACAGCTGGGAAATGATTCTCTGAAATCCAGCCAAGTATAGACATGTGTTAAGAGAATGTCATCAGATTAGAGACTCAAAAGAGTACACAGATGGTAGGAAAAAGTGCCATGGGCCTTGGTTTTCTCACTTGTGAGAAACTGGTGTGTTATTTAGGACACCTGGCTCTAGCAAGCCAGAGATCTAGTATATTTGGCTCCCTGGAATCATTCCTCATTTTCACCTCACAATAAGGTGTGTACGCTTTTCAACCTTAATAACTGAGAGGGGTTGGGGGGGGGGGGGGGGGCTCAACCCATAGGAGGCACCTGAAAGGGTTGATTTAAATTTAATTGTCTGACATGATTAAACTATCAAACTATGACTGAGTTACTCAAAGAAGAGAGAATAAACAGGGTAGTGAGACATTCTTTATGTAACAGATATGCCCTAAACACAACGTAAAGCACAGAAAATTACATCAATTATGAAAGTAGGGAAAGAACGAAACCCTTCAGGCAGATTTTATCTGAAGCCCTTTTTTAGTAGTTACAACAGAGTCTAAGACTACCAATAAAAATTGGGTCACACAGATAAGTTTACCACACATGCAATCACAGCAGACAAGCAAGAGACTCAACTTCAATCCAGCTGTTGTAGGAGGCAGCCTACATTAAAATACCAAGAATTTGCAATGGCCCATAACTTACAAAACAGGCAAGTTCATTTCGTGCATGCTGATATGATGAATGGCAATGTTTTAGCCATTAGAGAACTTCAGGAACTCCTTAGCGTGAATTTAAACAAATAACAAAAACTTGTATAAGCAATCAGAAAGCAGTTTCATTATTATTTCGAACACAAAGCACTAATAAGTTATTTGGTGATACAAAGACAGTCAAGACTCAGAAAGCCAAATGATTTGACAGTCAACTGCGCATTCGGAAACAATGAGCAAAAATGAAGTTAAGGAAAACAAAGCATAAAACACAAAAACTTGAATGTCATATTCTGCTTGTGACTTAAGTATAACAAAACAAACACAATATAATCAATGACGTACCACAAACAATGTACAATGTACCACAAAAATCTGACAATGACCTGCAAAGTACATTTAGGAATCTGGTTAAGCCAATACTAAATAATGTGCTCAAAAAATACAAAGAAAATCTATGCTCATTAACAGTGCCTAAAACTGCTTACATTTATTCCATAAGACCATCTTTGGACTTACGAAGCCTCATTCTCCAGAGAAAAACAAAGGAAACTGTAAGTGTCTACATGCCATTTGAAGAAATAACAGAAACAAAGCCATCTGCTGAAAATCCATCAAATGTACAAAATATTCATAAAAATGTTCAAATATGTGCTGCAGTTAGAAAGACAATCAAACATGGATAATTATGTGCCAAACCAAATATCTATTTCAAAATGCAACTAACTGTATACTGCAAAATGGGCAGTACATGTACCAGCATTTTAGCAGTTAGCAGATCACTTCTATACTTGAGGCAGTTGCTACACATGCTACACATTCTATATCCAGTTCACCATCTGTCCCAAGAGCCTGGAAACTCAACCAAATTATCTGTCTCATGGGAAGTAGTTAGACAAACAAGCTAAAAATCTTCAGCCATGCCCTGGCTGACATAATACAGTGTTGTCAACTGTCAGAAGTAAAATATTTGATTTGCTCCTGAGTCATTGTAATTAAATGAGTCCATCATGTGTATTGTTGTACATTAGCCAAATTATAAATGAGGCAGGATAAATCACATTGAAAAACAGGTATGCGTACAGATACATTGTAACGACCTCGCCTCCTCCCTCGCCAGTCTCAGCCATTCCGCGATCAGCGTCGCCGGTCTACTAATCACCGGCCTGATCTCTCATCCCGCACACCTGCCTTCACTTAGTTTTCCCATCACACCTCTCCCTATTTAAACCCCTCCGTCGGATCAGTCAGTGCGAAGTCTACACTTCCCTGTGTCCTCTGAGCCGTTCCGTCTGTTTGTTGCATGTTTTATATTCGTGCTGACTTTGAACCTGAAGTCTCCTTTTTGGCTTTGTAAAGCTCTTTTTGTTTATCTATTTGATTAAAATCCTGTTTTGCCCGCACTTGCGTCCCCTGCTTTGGTCTTGCCTGACATACATTTTCCTGAAATTTGAACAATTTTTATGTTCAAAGACGTGACATCATGAATAGTACTTTCTGAAGCACACTAAATAAGTAAAAAAACAACAACAATGACAATAACAAAACAAAAAATAAACACAAATTTGAAACAAGACCCTTCACAGATATCTGAAATTCATTAATGTCAGATATCTGATATGCAAGAAATCAATAATAACCTCTGTGGAAAGCCCCTGTTATGCATCAAAGCGAAAGAAAAAGCTCCTGAAATATGCTCATTAGCTTTAACAAAGAATTAATTCACTTTTCAATTAGCTGAAAATATAATTCATCACAGCCAACGGATTGTTTTGCAGTAGTTGTTAACAAAGCCTCATTGTGTAATCACAGTATTATGAGGAACTGAATCCTCCTTTACCCACCCAGAAACAAGTGCCAAGGTGGACAGAGAACAAATTAGATTTGGCATTATCTGCCTTCATGAGCAAGGAATTGTTTTCAATACTGGTAACAGGAAATCAACAGATAAGCAATCGAGCAAAATTTGACAGAACAACTAAAAATAAACAAATTGTGGTTGCTAAGAAAAAAGTGAATCTAACACACACACACACACACACACACACACACACACATAGTATATATATATATATATACATATATTTGTAATTTATTCACTGAATTGATGATAGGAAATGAATAAGCAAGGAATGAATAAACAGTGTCAAAGCATGGTCCCTGACACTAGAAGATAATGCTTGATAAGTTTGCAGAATAGCTGGTGGAGACTTCATATGTTACAACACTTTCTGTTTATTTTGTGATTCTTTTTGCACTCTGTTTATGTTTTTGTCTTCCATAATCTAAGGCACATGTCCTTGGGCCTTCACATTTATAACAGCACCCATTAATCACATTAATTAGCTGGGAACAGACCAGTATACACATACAGGACATTAATTAATCCTTTTTCAACCATAACCGTATCAGTCTGACCTGGTCTGATGTCTCTTACCCATGACACCCCATACACACTCCAAGCCAAACACTTTAAAACCCCTCACTCTGGTTCCTACAAATGCCAAACTAACATGTACATAGTAAGGTTGTACACTGTGGAACTTGCTGATTTTTTAAATACAATATTAAACTTCAGTTGCATAGCTGGTTTTGTACAAACCGTAGATCAAAAATTTTAATGGCTAAAATGCAAATTAATTATAGAATGAGAAGCAAACATCTTGTAAATTAAATTTTACAATGAAAACATTAGTTAATAAAGAAATCAAGACATGGAAATAATCACATTGCTACCACCACTACAACTACTACTACAACTACTAATTATTATTATTATTATTATTATTATTATTCTCACTAAACATTTTAAAAAAGCAACATCATACAGGCAAAAAATTATCTACCCCTTATAAACATTTCATGCTATAATGTTCAGGATCCAACAGCATGATCACAAATGTAAGGTTAAAAAAACAGCAAAATAGTTCACTTGATCCCCGAAGGCAGCTGAGAACTAGATTAGACAGATCCTACAACTCATCTCTGTCAATGTCAGCGAAGCATTATAGAATTAACTTCAGATCAAGGACAACTCCAAATGAAATCTCCTCTTACTTTCATAAGCTTCAAGCAGAAAAAGCAAACCAAGTTACATGATGTGTGAGTAAGGTCTGCTTTTAAAGGATTATGATAGCTGTATAATAACTGGATATGTTAGCAAAACTAAGGGTATTGCAGTGAGCAAGCTAATAAAAATTACTCTAGGTGTCATTTAGGACCCGACATTTGTATCCAGCTATCAAATTTAAGAGAGGACAGATTCATTTTCACTTAAACTGTTATTTGATCTGGAAAGCTTTTCACATAGATGTGCATCAGTAACCTGACCCAGCATAAATAAGTAAGTGATTACTTTCACGTACAACACAAGACGACAAAATGGCCGCATCAGAACTCTCAGGAAATCAAGGAAATATAGCAACACAAGACAATCAAAACCTTGACTTATCATTAGTCACTGTGCCTGTGGGTTTACAACATTAAAAAGTTAAAGTTACTCTCTTGGAGAGTTCACCTGATGAAATGTTGACTGAGATTATATCCTCTAAAACTCCCTAAACCCTGTAGACCACAGGTGTCAAAATCCAGTCCTGGAGGGCCATGGTCCTGCTGTTTTTCTTGTCGACCAATTAATACAATCTCTGATTGGCTGAAGAGCATGCACACCTGTCTTCAAGGTGAAAATCAACAGGTAGCTAAGAGGTGAAAACATAAACCAGCAGGACCCTTGCCCCCCAGAGCAAAATTTTGACACCCCTGCTGTAGACCCTGCCTGGCATGTTCGTACAACCTGGGGGCGTGTCCACCCAGAGATAAGCCTTGCCCACCCAGATGAATCATCTGCCCATCCAATGAAAACTCTGAAAAAAAATCACCATTATAGCTATATTTTGAGCATTCATAGTAACTTAACATCCACGATACCTTCTGTGAAATAGGACATTATGTGATTTGGCCATTGTGCGAACATTTGGCATTGATTTGATTTGGCATTGTGCAGTATATACTCAGCAAAATCGTGACCAATAACATTCACTGATTTTCCACCTTTGTGTTGTTTAATAACCTTTCATTTCACTTCCAAATTGATATTTCTCCTTTGCTTCTTGCTGCTGCTATCACTATCACTGGTTTTGCTGCGTTTGGGAGCCGTGATGCACTTCATGGTAATATTTTCGAAAGAAAATTAAACAGAGATGATAACCTACAACATACAAGAGATGCGCAATACACGAGATTGGATGCTGCTGCCTACGAGTCGAAGCATACACTGTTAGATGGTAAACGTTTTGTTTCTAAGTAGGGAAAGTTCACATTAAAATAACGATAGAAAGTACAGCACAGTACATACATAAGCCATAGTGTACCATCATACACCTGGCAGTGCAATCGCTTCATATACAAGAGACATGAGATACACATGTTGCGTGCGGGAAGTTGTTGAATTTGCTATGTCTGGTTATGTTCGCTACATCCGTTCTCCGACTGGGATCTGTTATAACTCTGTTATAACCTTATGGGACCACGGACGTATATGCAGTCAAACGTTGCTCGATACGGTACATGACTGTATATAAGATGAACAAAAAACGTTGCATTGCATCTGCTAATCATATTGGGCCTAGACATTGTTCTATCCTAGGCAGAACCATCCTAGTTCACCATACAAACGTTCATCACACAGGCACTGCTGCCTGGCCCTGTGCATTGTATTCAACTGTTGCCTACTGCGGATCAAAACCAAAATTTGCTCACAAGTTACCCTCTTTAGTTCATCACACAGATGCTCATCAGAAAATCTAAATCTAAATTTTACAGTTTATTTATTCATTTATTTATTTATTCTTTTTCGTGGGATAATGGCCCTGGACCCCACTACAGAAATAGGATGCTGTAATTGTATTCCTCTTGCCCCCCCCCCAACTACACCCTTGTTTACATACCCAATTTAGGAAAAACAATATTTTTGTTGTTGCCCAACCAAATAATACAAATGCCCACCCTAGTAATGCCTCTGGTATAACATATCAGCAGCTTAGGCAATAATCACTTCTAAGACACTGGGCAAAGAACAGACTTTTTGGACAATAAAACGTCCATCAGTAACTAGCTGGAGTGAGCACACCTCCTTTGACACTGGAACATATGCCAAATATTGGTTTTAAAAAAATGCAAATGCAAATTAAAAAATTGCAGGCGACCAATATTAAATATTTCCTCACCTGTCCCACAGGTGGCACTGCACTCTGTCCAAGATCCATATATCCACTGGAATTCTGAGACAGGGATGTTGTCTAGATGGGTGTCTCTGCTGATGGTATATTCATATCGAACTCCTGGATTGGTCTCCTGGAAGAGCAGCTGGAGCACATTTTAAACCAAATTAAGGCACAAGCTCAGCCAAAGAAACATACATAAACAAATGAGTAAACTCACAAACTCAAGGTCAATGGCCATATCAATGTAAACACGCTATCCCATTTTCCAAGCATGTTTAAAACAGCTTTTGAAAGATAAGTACTGAAAGAAAATTAGTTTGGGAATAAACTTTACAAAGGCTTTGACCTGAACTTTGTGAAAGGACTGGGGGTATTCCAGAAAGCGGGTTTAGTGAAACTCAGAGTTAGTTAACTCAGAACAAGTAGTAAAGCTCCTAATAGAAGAGATGGTTTTGTTTTGCTAGGGGAGTGAAGCCATAGTGCTCTTTTATTAGGGGGTTTATTACTTGTTCTGAGTTAACTAACTCTGAGTTTTCACTAAACCTGCTTTCTGGAATACACCACAG
Organism: Chanos chanos; assembly: GCF_902362185.1. Classification (NCBI taxonomy): domain Eukaryota; kingdom Metazoa; phylum Chordata; class Actinopteri; order Gonorynchiformes; family Chanidae; genus Chanos; species Chanos chanos. Next base: position 21,271,514 of record NC_044496.1, read on the forward strand.
TGCAATATCTTTTAGATTCCCTGCCGTATACCATTAAACCATTATGGTTCAAAATCCCATAAATAAGAGTCACATCTATTACTCTGTTTATTATAATAGTGCAATAAAAACACAACTGATGTGCTGATACGTACATTGCAGAAAATGAAGAAATGACCAATAATTTTGTTACCCGATCCCAAAGATTACATTAACATTGTAACATGTAGACTACATCTCATGGGTTGGCAGATCAGCTCTGCTAAGTTTTAAGGCTGGACTATGGATTTCTGAGGACGAATGACATGAGAGGAAGATATATTTTGACTGAGACATTTACCTAAGAGTACATTTCTGATGTTTGGAGTCACTTAGAATAGATACCATTCTTCACTCAGAACAGAGTGTTCTTATTAAAAACTGCATGATTCTAGAAAATGCCATATGCAGTAAGTGACTGGAAAAAAATCAGATGCCCAATAACACCTGAAGGGGTGTGAGAGCCTGGGCAGATCGTACTCCCAGGGGTTGGATGAATGAAGAGACGGTCATTAGATTGGAGTGCTCATGTCTGCTTCCGGTCACTGCAGACAACCCATCACTCCCACTCATTTGTGGGCTTTATGCCAAATGACTGCAGATCCCACAGTAGGAAGAAGCCCTTTATCTTCCAGCTTGTGTTTCCCATATCTGGCCTGAATCACTAATGAATCCTGCCAACACTTTAATGTGGCTGGAGTGAAGCACACTGGATTAAATCAAAAGCGTGTTATGACACTTACCTACCACATTTTCTATAATTAATCACAGAAGGTGAGGTAATTGCCCTAAGGCCAGTGTAAAATGATGTTTCCCATATATATATGATGTAGTTCAGCCTTGATTATGAGGTTTGTATGCATCTCTGAATAATTTACAGTCATCTTCTTCCTTTGTATTTGTTCTAAACACCCGTTTAAAACACCATCTTGCAGTTTTTTTTAATTAAATGCTCTGTAAAATAACCCTACGAAACTAAAGATTTAAAGCACATATGACACATGACCAGCCTTTAATTTGATGTAACACTTGTTCAAGCAATGAGTATCAAGCAATTTACACAGTTCTGCCATTAAATTTCTCTCAGAGCCCGCAGTCACTTAGAATAACGGGACATCCTTCATCCACATGTATTATGCAATCATCCAGGCACAGGTCCACTCCACACTCTTACATAAGCGGATGAGTCAGACTTAAGTGACGTTTTTCAGTTATTATACGATGCTGTCACCAAAAAGTGGATATAGAATTCGGTAAATCTTGCTTTGGTCTTCTATCTGGGAGCACAGGATCTGCTATTACAAGCCATGCTCATGCACAGAATGGGGAAGGAAATATCCTTGTTAGTGAACCGTTTGTTCCATGGTATCATCTAAACTCTGTATAACTTGGAAACTGAAAGATAGTGCAAGAAGACTAACATCTGTCAGGCATATTTCCTGCTCATCAGCAAAAGACTTACTTTAACAACAGATGTTTGCAGTAGAAGAGGGCAACGGATAAGAGACTTGCCCCAATCACACATTAAGTAGTACCTAAAGTTGAGTTCCTACAATCAACACTTATTCTAAGTCCAAGAATATGTAGGTCCCTTTTAGACTACTGAGATACACCCTAACTTCACCCTAATCATGTATGGTCTAAAATCTGTGTCTATGTAATCACATATGTATGATCTGAAATATGGATGATCTGATTTTGTCCTCTGCTGCATCCAAACATCCATGTTTTGTACCTGAATCCACACTGGCTCTCTGGTTGGTCCAGGGGAGGTGAGGTTTTCCAGATGACCAGTTCTCTCATAGGTGAACACAGTCCCTGCTGCTTTGTAGTCTCCATTCCACTGAATGGTCCACCCCCCATTCAGAAAGTATTTTTCAGGGTCATTGCTGCGTAAAGCCAGGAAGTTCTCAGCCTCTGCCACCTCCTCAATGCGGATGTCCCGCGCTCCCTCTGGAATTAGACCAATGTCCACATAGCCTGGAACAGGAAAAGAACAACTGAAAGATGCTGATTATTATTACAGCCCAAGGCTTACTTACAATATGCTGCTTTTATCAGTAATCTAGACAGAATGATTACCCAGACAGAATGTTGTTCATGAGAAGAACTGACTGCAGACCAACAATACTCCAATTCACAATGTTTAACAGTGTGGCTAAAGAGTTTTCCATTACGGAAAAGTCCTCAATGAGGTAACTTATCATACCCAGGCCCTCGCTCCTTTCAAAGGTCTTCTTTACAGTCTCACAGGTAGAACCATTGCCGTGACATACCCCACAACGGTCCTCTACTGCATCAGAGTCAATCTTATAGTCACAGCCAATACTCTGCAATACAAAGGACAGCAAGAGTCACCACAGCTCAGGTTCGGTCAAACTGCTCTACAGCCATTCAGTTCTTCCATCTATGGTACAATCTTTGCAGGAATTTAAACGTGCACTGCATTTATTAGCAGAAGAGGGAAATCAGTCAAGGAATCAGGGTGTGAGTAAAAGAACAGAGAAGTTGTTTTGCAGAGGCAGACTCCTTGATGGAAAACACATGCCTGTGTCAAATAACTTGAAGATCTCTCTTTCCCACCACTTCTCTGAACCTGCGAGAACATTATGTAATTATTTCCCTGGTTCTTGCAAACTCTCAGTGTCATGAAGCCTTGTTTAGCATAGTGAATAACACTCACGCTACTGGCTGCCAAACAAAAAACACGTGGACATTACCAAGAGATGCTATCTGCTATAATTTATTTTGTGATTCTGAACTGAAATGACCTACTTGGGGGTGGGGTGATAGTCAGGGTAAAGTAAATCCAGTTTAACAACACAAAAATATCCCTCCACCCTATTCATGTTATTCTACTTTGTTTTGACCTCAAAAGGAATTCAACTAGCAAAGAACTTGAATAGATAATTTGATGATTAAAAAAAAAAATTCCCTCATTGTATAATTGTTTCTTGTGGCTTCAGAATACACTCAAACAGTTATAAGTCCATCATGTGCACCACAAGTTTTAGACTGCACAGTCTGAGCAAAAAGGGGATGTGCCATGAGTGGGAGAAAAGATTGTCAAAAGCCTGTACCAACCTTACAGATGCCATTAACGCACATGTCACGGCTCAAGGTGCCCTCATAGCATTGTGTCCCATCAATGACAGCATCAAGCAACTTCTCAGAGAAATATTCATTCACAGGCCGGCAGTGAAGTTCACATGGATTAACTGACGGACAGAAAATCATGTACCTCCATCAGACTTCGTTTACAATCTATAGTCTCTTTCTACATGCAGTACTTTAGACACAGCGCTGCGCAGTTCTGAAAAGCATCATAAAATCGCTAGATTTAAATAATGATTCTGAAATGTTCGTGTTTCAATTATTCAAATTTTATTGCCCTACATGACACAGATTCTGCAAGGAAAGCAAGCAGCTGTGAGATGAAACTCACCTCTATTGTTCACGTGAACCCATTTGTAGAACTTGCCTTTGTAAGGCATAGTGTTGAACTGGCTACATTGGATATGTCTGAAAGTGGGCTGGTCAAGAGGACAGGGGTTAGTGTTACATATTCTGTACCTACGACGCTCCCCCACGCAGTACTTCCCTCCAAACTTGGGTCTGAATGACAACAGAGGAGAGGAGACATTTTGTCTTGTCTCATTTCTTTAGACAAAGAAATTAGCAAGAGAACTCATCAAACTTCTTATAAAGAAAATCCTCCTAGATAGCCTAAAGTATCTGCAATGCTAATAGTGCTAATAGTAATATTATAAGCCAATGTGAGAGGAAAAGATTATGGAAGAAAAAAAAAATACAGTTCAGGAAAGATTGTATGGTTATTGGCATTTTCATTTTATCAGAATATGAGGTTGTCTTGTGTTTAAGGGTAACGGTTCAGATTCAAGGTCATCTTAAAATATATCATTACGGTTATTAGCATTGCTAACACATTAGCAAATCTAACAGCAACATCTGTTGCTTGTCTTCTTATAAAGAGGGAGACGGAAATAGTGTTTCACAGTGTGTATCCCACTCTGGGTCAGATGGTCCAGATGCATGTTCTCCACATGCATCCCATCAGTTAAAATGTTCTCCATAGAGAACAACAAGAAGAATCAAGTCCTCTCCTACAGTGAAATCATCTAACCCTACTTACAGAGCCAAAAATGTGCATATGTATTTATTCTGCCTTTTTTATCCTGTAAAACGTTCACAGAGTTTCAAGATCTGGTTTTGAAAACACTGCAAAAATAAGAGGGTCTAATGTTAAAATTTTTTTTAAAAGATTGATATATATATAAAACATCCTGTGCTGCAGAAATCATAAAAAGTATGAAGTAACTCTGGATGAGGATGAAGAGGATATAGGATTAAAAGTTATACACATAACTTACACTGGATTGATGCAGTCTCTCTGGGCATTCTGCACTCCTGCACCACATGTTCTAGTACAGACTGACCACTCACTCCATGGTGCCCAGCCCCCATTCACAGCCTCAGGTCTATACCCAACGGGCACACATTCTCCCTGAAAACACCACTGAAAACAAAACACCACACACACACACACACACACACATATCCACATGCATGCACAGTGTCAAACAGATCACATGAGAAACATACTGTTCAGTTAATTAAGACTGAAAGGAGAACAAAACATGCCAAACCAACCCCCAAGTAACAGCAATTTCTGCACATGCAAACATCATAAACATTCAGGGTGCATGCAATGCTTACAGATGGCACTTCCAGTATAACATAAGGCAGTACCAGAAGTGTTGAAGTACTAAATATTTAAAGCCTTGATTGTCTTTCATATCAGTCATTTTTTCTTCTTTGTATTCTCATCTTCTGCATCATCCATTTTTTTTGTTTGTGTTTCTCACAGTCAAAAGACTGTGTTCTAATTTTTTTGTGACATACAGCTGTCAGATATTGAAATTAGTAGCTGGAAAATTCAGACAGAAAGTTTGACTTACCTTCTCCTCACCACATTTGGTCCCATCCACAGCACCATCCAACTTTGAATGACAGCGGTTTTCAACTGTACACCACAGGGTACTGCAGATATTCTGCATGATGGAGAAAACAAGTTTTTTTCTTAAGAAATAATGGATGAAATACATAGATATCAAATCACTCTTTCATGTAATAACTACCACAAAGACTCCTTGTCCACTTCTGTTCTGTTAAGTGTTCTCTTTCATTTAGAGTAAAAAAAACTCATGTGTCCATGAAGAGGACAACACTATACATTGCAGTCTTTAAAATGATATAATTTAAAATGATATTTTTAAAATGAATACCCATACTGTGAAAAGTGAATTACATTTTACCCGCAGTAAATGAATGAAGTAAATAAGCATTAATCTCCTTTCCTTCCCCTTATGAGGCTAAAGTGGCATAGCATAGTTCCATTGGTTGTTGCCAGTCTCACTGTAATTACAGGTACAAAAAAACTAATAACATGTAAGAATGTGAGTAGCCTGTAAAAGCCAGTCAAGGAGAAGTCGCACTGCACCCTCACATATACCATTGAAGCTAGTGGAAAATATTTAAACTGTCATCTCCATTGTGAAGAGATTTATCTGGGAATGAAACAAGATTAATCAGTCTGCTCTTCGGAACACTCTGGCAAGTACTGGAAGAGTCTGCCTAAAGAGCAATTACTCATGACTATGACAAAAGATATAGTGGACTTTGTCAATATGTCTAGAAATCCAGACTTTGACATGTAATCACAAAACGAAATATAGATTCAAAATGTAATACTTAACAATGCTGCTTTCAAAATACAAGCAGATTAGTGCCTGCCTGCTGGATATGAATAGATATTAGTTCTGCAAAGAAATTCACCCCAAATTTGTGTGTCAAACCAAATGGGCCCAACATCATCACACAGCTAAATTATAACAAAACAACTAAAAATGATCACATTTTTATCTCAGAAAGATTATTTTTCAGCATTTCCTCACAGTCATTAATATGACACGACTGAGTGGGCAAAAATGCAGTCGCGGTTTTAAAAATGCCATGCTTGTTCTCCAGTAAAAGATCACTGTAAACAATACCATGCTGAAAATCGCCTGGTTTTTCACATAAGTGGCTGCTGCGGCTTCCTCTCTGACAGAGATGTTAGTGTGTGGTCTTGCTGAAACCCCGAGAGCTGCTAAACGAAGGGGCTCACATATCACTGAAATTCTAGTGAACTTTCAGTGAATTGTTTACAGTATAACAGCAAGACATAGTTTAAAGCCACACACGACTGTTCACTACCTTGAAAATAGCCATAATGAGATTAAATTTAAGGATCGGTTAGCAGCCAATCTTAAATCATCTGAATTCCCCACAGTCCTCCACCAGTTCCTACCACGATTTTAACTACAGTGGTTTCCAGTACACTGACAGTCCATTACAATTCTGTAATCTGTGTAAATAACCCTAAATCTGTTTAATGCCACCATCCTGTTAGTGCCCCACACATTTGTCTAAAGTAAAGCTTTATCTTTTCAGTTTGGATTCTGAGCAATGGTTATTTAAACAAACTGCTCCATTGACTACAGCTGTGCACATATGGGGCTACTGGGGATTCTGTCAAAATCCATCACCATTAAGTCCTTACAAAAAGAAAATTTGGAAATTCTCCAAGGATACATGTCTATAAAAAGAAATATATGTTTGTTATGTCTGTTTACTAACAATATAGTGGGGGGGGGGGGGGGGGGGGGGGGGGGGGGGTTGAGTGGATATTTTTAAGAAATAGTGTTTCCCCAAGGATTCAAAAAGTAGAAATTTGATAACAAACAGGGATGACAATGGATGAGGAAATTGATTATATTACAGATAATATAGAGAGCATTTTATAATCTGTGGATTTTGCTAACTATTTGCATAATTTAAATAAAAATGCCTGTCTCTGCTTCATGAGCTTAATATTTATACGAACATTGTGAATTTAGATTTTAGTCTGCTCCTGAATGCATTGGCTTGTCGGTTTCATCCGTCAGTAACTGTTTGTGTATAAGACAGATGTGCGCTGCAAGAACTTTCTGTCTCTGTGAGTTGTGTGGATGAACCAGGAGTTGACAGGGGAGGAGTAGCGTACGTCAATGTCATCGCAGAGCACGGAGCTGGAGCCGTACTGCAGTTGGCACTGATGGGCAGCAGTGTAGAGGACGCCAGGGGGCAGAGAGAGCTGAGTCAACTCATTTCTCACGGGGGGGTCATCAAGGCACCAGCCCCAGCCTCGACTGTGGGACACAACACACAAACACATACATACCCAATTAAGCTCATATACATTCATATCACAATATAAAATAAAAAGATTGTTCCGTAGCACCTTGTCTTATTTCTGAAGTTGTATTTATATAAACCGTGACCACAGTCTTTCTTATGATACTTTAGATGACATAAAGTTCAACGTTAATCTTGAAAGCTGCTGTAGTATTTAAATGTAGTTTAAATACTACAATGGTTTAAAAAGTGCATGTGACGGTAGTGTTCAGAGTTGAAAGGCATCTTTGCTCTATTTGTAACCAAATCCATACTTGCAGAATATGGGCCTGGCTTTTGCTTGGGGAAATAAACATCAAATTACCTAACCAACTGTGACATATAAGTGACTGTACTTCATTTCCAAAAGACACATTTTAAAAGTCATACTTTACTGTTATTAAAGCAATTATCAAAGGTAAAATATTGCAAATATGGAAACTGTAACAGTCTTTGACAGAGTTTAACTGTATTAACTGGTGTGTTTGCTACACTCACTTGGTTGCTAAGGCCAAAAAATAAACAAAGCAAACTACTAGAGAGAGGTGCCAGATTTTCCATCAGTACAAAACTCCATTGTATTCAGTTCAAAATATTTCAGTTTTGATCTGTGCCATTTTGTGTCATCTTATTTTTAATAGCTCCTCTGAGATTTAGAATTCATTGTCCTGATGAAAGGTGAAACTCTTTTCATGTGGCAGTGTGGGAAGCACAACATTAGCAGTACTTCTTCCACTCTTTCCAACAGAATTTCCCTTCTGACAGTGGGAGCAACCAAGGGACATAATAGTGGTCAGAAAGTTTCCCATAATGTTGCATGGAAGAGCATATTATGAAGGGTTTATGTTTCATCACAAACAGAGATGCCCATAACCTGGCTGATTCAACTCCTAAGATGCAAAAAGTATCACAGAGTTCCCCAAAATACAGCAAATTATAAGTTGTAACAAACATCACAGAGTACTCAGACAGCAGTACAAAATATCATGTACCAACATATCACAACCAATGTTTAGGAGACACAACCTTAAAGAATAGCATTAGCTATGCAGCAGTAAATTACACTGTGAACCATTGCTCAAATCATTGAACTAAATATTACAACTGCCTACATTCTGGGAGAATCAGCCAGACTGAGTCCTCTCCTCATCGGTGCACTTCAGCAACTCCTAGCGCCAGTGTGCCACCGGTACAGTTGCAAAAAAATCTACAGGAAGTAGCATAGGCATTCACACATATTATGGTCCCAGGGAGATGCTTGCAAACTTGGTGGGCGAAATAAAGTAGTGGCTGACTTTGCATGGTATGGAGGACATATGATAGTCTTCACCAGCGGTTGTACCATAGCACAGGGAACTGGCAATACGAAGTTAGGGAGTATAGGGAGGAGAAATATTTTTAAAACAAACAAACAAACATCCTTTTGACTTCGAACACACATTTGCAACTGATATCAAAATGAATAAATAAATGAAAATAAAAGAGCATCTGTTCAAACAATAGGAAGGAAAACTGAGCCAACTGTCCTACTTATCTGGAGAATGGATCAGATCTGGCAGCTGTGACCTGGGACACAGTTTAGGAATTTAATATAGAGCACTTGTAGTACTTTTTCATACCATTCAGTATAAGCAATGTATCTGGATTTTAACAGACTACAAAGCTGTTTCAGTGTTAATCTAAGATATAAAGTGCATAAAAGCATTAAGTATTTATAAATGAGGAACTTTCAACAAGTTGGAGCTGACCTACAAACACTTCTCTAGCACATTAATCCAGCTGCCTTTTAATGGAGAGTTATGGCAGAGACATAATAGAAAATATACACATAAACATTCTCCTGTATTGTCCACAAGAAAAGAAAGAAAAGTTTTGGAACTAGATTTCAAGCCTCAAAGTGAGTCCTGCCAGCACAATTACATCTAAAGGCTGTTCTGAACTATTCTGTCATTATTTTCTTCATGTCGTGTGTGACAGCGCTGTGCACCACATGGTGTGACAGATACGACCGGTACAGCCTCAAAAGATGTGCTCCTCAAATAATCTCCAACTCAACTGAAATCTACCTGTCCTCACTGCAAAAAATAGATAATTCACCATAACCATTCATTTGGTTCTAACCTCCCCTACACAAAATAATACAAGATTCAGTCCAGGCAACACAGAGAGACACCCTATCCATCTGTAAACAATCAGACCACACTGCTTCGCCTCCTCCCACTCCCACCAAAATTCCATCTCCAACGACCACCTCCATCTTGACGCCGAAAGAAACAATCAGCTTTCACCATGGGTCTTTACAGACTCACTGCAGCATTCCACAATAGTGTACTGTGTTGTGCCCAATCCTCTCTAAGTGAGAAAGAGAGAGAGAGAGAGAATAGCGCTTTAACCAGGCAGCTTTGGGGCCCAGGGGTCAGAAAGAGTTTCAAATGATGCCATCCAGTGTCTTTACCCTGCTCGCAATGGTCTCTTTACAACATATTACACCAGCTCTCCAAATTATTAGATCCAGCTTACTGTTGAATGAAAAGATTGTATGACCTAACCACTGCCACCATCTCATAATGCACATAATGCATAATGCACCACACTTACTTGCTTAAAACAAATTCATCATGCATGTGACTCGGCAACTGAGTAACAATAGTCCTACTTTTGTTAATGCCTGGTGAAACAACTAATTGTTAAGTCCTTAATCACGCTCATAATGACTTCCCTTTTTATGCACTATTCAGTCAAAAGGGAAAGCAAACATTTTTACAAAAAAGAGAAACTGCTGTCCAAACATAAACCATGCTAAACCTCTAAGTGCTGCTTATACATTCATTGTTTGCCCTTGTATTTGTTGGTAACACTACAACTATCCGAACAATCGTATCATAGTCATTTACAGAGAAAATCTCAACCATGACGGCAGAGAGAGAGAGAGAGAGAACCGAGGCGAGAGAATAGCCAAGCGTTTGCATAGGCATTGAGACAAGGTGATTATTAAGCTCTCTAGGAATCAGCCTGGTCCAGATATTGTTACACATCCCATCTCAGGCCACTGCAAACTGTGTTAAGGGCTCCCAAGGGCAGCCCTACCCCCCTTCAGTGTGAGGTCAAGCTGCAGCAGTCAAGACATGTTTAATGTAATCCATATGGTGGGCTACAGAGCCAGAACAACTTTGACAGGAGAATCAACAGAGACTTGTTCTTTCTGTGGAAATCTGAGCTCTTCACACTCCCTTTGGTAGCACAAAGGAAAGTAGTTGAAATGGATACTTTATATGTGTAAAACCAATTAATGTTACAAATGCATCCAAATGCATTCAATTCACAGTCAAGCGTTGCCTACAACCAGCAAATTATGACATTTAAATTACTGTCCATAAGAAAATCATCCTGTTTAGAAGAGACTTAAATCAACAGAGATTCAGATTCTTAGAAAACAGTTACGCCTTAAACTAAACTGTATGCAAAAAGAAGGTTCTTCATTTAAAACCTAACCTAGGTCAACACCAGAAATCTTTGTTTGGGAGAGGAGCCACAGGATCTTGTCATTTGTTCATGTCTGAGTTCTGTCTTGCTGCTCAGAATGGAGCTGTAATTATTTTACTTTTTTGTCTTACAAAATAAAGGCTTTCTCCGAAGGAGGGAAATGTGTGTTTGTTGGTGTTTCTGTCTGTCTGTGTGTGTGTGTGTGTGTTTATGTCTGGATGTATGTGCGTGTGACTATGTGCCTGTGTGACTGTGTATTTAACAGTAAGTAAAGAGAAAGACCAACAGAAAGTGAGATACATCTGTGCAGTGCACTCACTCCAGAAAGCGGGTGATGTACTGGCGGCTGCAGCGAGACCAGCTTGGAGGAGAAGTTCCATACAGAAGCTGTGGAGACATGACGAAAGGTCTTTTTCCAACTGGCTCACAGTCATTGCCACTCCCATCATGCTGAATCCCAAAGCTGCAGAATAAGTTTACAGTCACAGTGAGGGGTCTGTGTGGAACGCAATACATTGAAACTGAGATCATCTCAGGGCGACACACACACAGACACACACACACACACACACACACACACACACACAACTCTCCTGACATTATCCCAAAGGGTGACTTGTATTTTTTTTTTTCTTTTTGATGATCAATTCAGTATGCCTTGATTTTCTCAGAACTTGCTCTAAATGCATGCAGTTGGTTGGCTACAAAAATTATCTAAAAGGAAGACTGACAGTTAAACATGGGAGTATGTTTACCTCAGAGAGACAGATCTACAAGATACAACATCAGACATTACATAGCAACATACTCTCTATCTGCCACTCAATATGTGCAAGAAATTGAGCGTCAGTAATCGTGCATTGTTGTTTCTAAGTTCATAAGAGCATTTTTCTTTTGTCTGTGAAACATTACTGTTGAGTGTGAACTGCATGTGCCTTGTGTCTTGTCAGATTCTGTGATATTATGATCTCATTGCTACCATAGATGTTGCCTTACACACACAAAAAAGTCATTTAACCAAAACTCTGAATGTTAATGATGATTAAAGAGATCTGAGAGATCAGATCTGTTTCATTTCCTGTTTTTTTTTCCTGTTTGTTTTAAAACAGACATCCATAATATACGAAGCCAAAAATATGATGGATAAAAAGAAAACTGTTAAAATTTTGTTCGTTGCACCTCCATACCGAATGCCTGTACAGTTCTATGAGCAGAAGATCTACTCTGACTTAAAGAAGTCAAAGGAAAAGTGCAAAAGGTGTAACATCTGGAAAAGGTTACTGTACGAAAGAGGAGCTCCGATGAAAGTGTAAAGTTTAAGTTCAGCTACAGGCTCCAGGGGGCCCTTTTTTTAACTGAGGGTGATAAGTTACAACTATGAGATCAGTAAAAAGCCCTCTGACTGGACCGATTAGATTATGGGTTGGCAAGACTGCTATAGCAGAGGGAAAAAATAAATATTACATCAAGGAGGGAAGTGATTTTTCAAGCTCATAAAATTGCCAACTTATATTTGAAAATGTACAGTGGTATTGTATATCCGACTGTTTCTAAAAACTGCATAGTTTGTTACACCTTGGCAAGCAGTAAAGTGATATGCACCAAAATAATAAAATGTGGACAGGGGAAAATGATCCCCAGAGAGCTATTAACCATTATGAAAATATTTCAGATGATAATACCCGTAATTACTTACATTTAAAACTGGGTATTTATCTAGTCAACTATTACCATTTATCATCTCTATGGCTATTAGATTGGTTGCTAGGAAATGGTACCATCATTTTACCTCTGCGTATAAAATGTTAATTAAAAAAAAAGATGATGCAGAAGTACAGATTAAATACATAAACATCATCCACAAAATACATTTCCACAGCATCAGTTAAAAATTAATGGAGAGGTAAAAAGCCTAAACATGAAATAAATGTTCACTGGTATTACATAAACATTTAGCCCTCTTATGTCTGACCAAAACAAGAGACAGATCAATTGAGTGTCTACAATTGAGCTGCAGAGCGTACGATGTGAGAAAAACAGCCTTCACCTCAGTGTTCATGAGGATGTTATTTAAGGACAGCAAAACACAGCATTCAGACTAAACAAAAAACACTCCTTTCAACCCTCTGGGAGACCATTATTTCCCTGTCGTCAACCAGGACTGCAGATAATGGTGGGGGGACAGACTTACTTGTGACCTAGCTCATGTGCTACTGTGAAAGCCAGTGGCAGACCTGTGTCCTCACTGATACTGCAGCTGCGGTGGGGTTGGCACATTCCGGCCACGTGAGATAGTCCTAATGTCTCACATGGCTTATTGATGGCAGCACAGATGTCCTTCCTGAGTAAAAGAAAAGAGTCAGTAACGCTCCATCATTCAATTCAATTTTATTTGAATAGCGCTTTATCAAACTTCCACTATCAAATCTCCACTTCTGAGCAGCAACCTTCTCTCCTTTTGTTTTCCTTTTCTTTTTTTTTTCTCTTTTCATTAAACTCTACCATTAACATGGTGCTGAAATCAACAACCTCTCTGGAATCCTCTTTTGTAGCAGATCTGCCCAGTAAGACCATATTGATGAAAAATGACAGGAGGCTTAAATGATGACAAAAAGCACTTAAAATACTGTTTTAGTAATTAAATGGGCACCAAAAAGCATTGTGAAATCTGACAGCAATTTAGAATTAATAAATTAAACATCACCAAGTTACTTGTTTTTCAAACAGAATCAGCTTTTCCAAATCTATTCAGCATGATGACAGGAGTGCTTTCTCCAGAAATAGACACACTGCAGGGGGGAGCAAAGATCTCAATGGATGGTTACTTCCTGCTCATAGGGTTTGAGCAGGAGGCTATTGTCTATTGTCTTACAATACTCAGTCTTTGAAATATTTTTAGTTTTCATTCAGCACCACATAAAAAGCAGAGAACCAATGATGTAAACGACAGAGCGGTCATTTTTAGGGCACACCTGGTCAGGAGGACAGCCACATCATGATGCGTTGGATGTTCATCCCCCTTCATATTGAGTTGTTTCTGCCACTTGCAGAAGCTGTTCAGACTGTTGTCAGCATGATGGGTGATCTTTAGATCCTCCTGACATGACGACAGCAAAACAACAGCATTACACATTTCTAGAAGCACAGACACCGAGGTAGACCATTGTATTGATGACATTTGTAACAAAGATGGCAGGACGTATGGAAGCGGATTTCTTATGGGCAGTTGCTAAAATATAAGGTAAACCTCCATTAGTGCTTACTAAGATTACTCCATTTTATGCAGATTACTTTGCCAATACGTTGACCCTTTTGTATCATCACATTTTAAATCGTGATGCTTTTTGCAAAATCTGAATACGCTGTATTTTTATTAGCTGACATAACATGCTTGTACTGACTTTCCTTACACAAATGCACAAATATCATAAGCCTAGCTGAAATCATTAGTTTCACAGCAGAGGGGTCAATACAGGTATTATAACACTGCACTTACACCTAACATCACCACAGAATGAAGCAACATAAAGTTAGTATTTACACTTTAGAAATACGTGTTCCTAAACCTAAACATTATTAATAAAACAGTAAATAGACAACTGTGAAATAAAAAAGAGAATGTTTCACTCCACAAGCTATAGTAAACACTGGACTCAGATGCACTGTTCTTTATAAGCTATTCATTTGGGCCTGGAGTTACAATAAACTATCTTTGCTTTGTCGAATTTTTTAAGTCATTGTTTATTCAACATCACAAAATGCTTCACACTGAGAAGCAAACTTCCGCTGTTTTTAACATTAGGCATATGATACAGGGTGGCCACAAAGTCCCTATGCATGAGTTTACATCCTGTGGTATGCTCTTCCAGTTGGAGAATTCTTCTCCCAGTCAGAGAATTTAGTGGATATGGTGTGGCCTCATCAAAGGGCAGACTTAACGACATGTCCCAATTCACTCTGAGGCATTGTGAAAGAAAATTTCTTAACTCTGGCTAACGGGTGAGGACCTAAAAACTGCAATCAGAGACTGCTTTAATGACATCCAACTGTCAGTACGGAAAAAGCTGTCCAGAGGAACATGGGAAAAAATTTAGATTTGAGCAGAAAATAGAGAGGAGGATACAGACAATATCTAACAAAGTTTAGTAAGCATGCGTAGGGACATGTATGCAGCAAAGAGATACCTCTGATCTGTGTTTTTTTGATACTTGAAGAAGAAATGTTGGTAATAATTAGTATGTCATCTCTTGAGTGCTACTGGGTGTCATTTGGCCCAGATCTGCTCAGACCATCTGGTATGCATGCTGCAAACATGAGTTTGCTTTACTTTGGGCTGTTTTCCAGTTTGTGACTGATTTCCAAATTACCTCATCCTGTTCCAGCAGAATGAGACGAACAACCACTATGTTGATGGCATTTCCAATGCTGGGATCCTGATACAACCCTGCCACCTGTAAGACAAAAAATAGTAAGAAACTTTAGTTGACTCAGTGTCACTTGAGTTTGTTTAGTTTCCTTAGTAGTAAGCATGAAAAAACGTTCAGAAACACTCCAATGTTCAAAAAGGACTTCAATTAATACATCTATATATCAATATGGTTTTATAAGTTAAACAACTTCTACAAATGTGTCAACCAAAAAACAAACCCTGACCTGTGCCCTTACCCCTCTGCATCTACGTAAAGCACCCCACTGCCTAAGAACAGGATATGAGATGGAAATGTTACGCTACAGTAACCATACAGAAGGTAATCACAGAACAAGATTATTAGTGTAGCTTCATATTTTATTTTATATCTTTCATTATAGAACGGAATATCAGACACCCCAAAATGTTCAAGGTTACAGTACATTACTGAACCTTGGATGACATCCATTTCATTCTGAGCCCCTAATCTGATCAAAAATACAATTCCACAGTGTTTATGAAAATGGCAGAAATACTTTTCTTAATTCCTTAAAAGTACAACATTGTACTGTCAGTTGGTACACAAATCAAGGAAAATGACTCTTTGCTGTGCTTTGTTTTAGTGGCTCCCCTGACTCTACACCCTCAGCACAATATATAAAGGGTTTCATTCATCAGATCTGTTTTGTCTCTCCAGGCTGCAATAGAGAGGACCTTTCTGTTTAAAAGGATGAAAGGCATAACTGAAATAACAGCACTGAAGACTCAAACAGGCTTTGTGCACTCAACA
Organism: Chanos chanos; assembly: GCF_902362185.1. Lineage (NCBI taxonomy): Eukaryota > Metazoa > Chordata > Actinopteri > Gonorynchiformes > Chanidae > Chanos > Chanos chanos. Next base: position 21,287,488 of record NC_044496.1, read on the forward strand.
GTCCACCATGCTCTTATACCTGGCAATTCCATTCTTTTTTTTTTTCAAAACAGGCTAACTGCACAGATGCTGTTCACATTCATGGCAGTATGATACTCATGTTAGAACAATTGCTCAAAGGTTCATTCGGTCTAGTTAGTAAGGAATGAAAAAAAAAACAGCAGCAAGACAACAGCACAAGGCAACACAAAGTCTGACACTTATAGTAAACGATGTTATCCTCTGTCCTCTTGTCCCAAATATAATCCACATCAGCTTGTTCTAGACATGAGGAGGCTCCAAAACAAGTTGCTACAGAGGAAGCCAAGGATAATGGAGTGTTTCCTCATTGTAATACGTCCTTCAAATCATACAAAGTGAGTGGGTGTCTGTTATGGAAATCTTTTTCTTCCCCTCAGGGACTTTCCTTGGCATGCTCTCTCGTAAGAGCAGCCAGCCTAGGCGTATTTGAGAGTATTTTGGAAAACATGCCTGACAGACCACAGATGTGTTAGAGTGTGGTCAGCTGACTGGAATCCTGCTCAAGAGCAGCTAACAGAATGAATGCTACCATGAAGGATATTGTTGCTGTTGCGACAAAAGAAAGCCGGGGAAGTTGAGGTTACAAAAGGAAACAACAATAAACTGGAAAAATGAATGAGTGTAAACAAAGGGAGGAGGGTGGAAATTACACAGACCAAATAAGGATCTAGCTGACATTCTACACAAGGCCTGTTCCAGACTGAGCCCTCTGCTTCCAAAACTGATATATGTGTGTGTGTGTGTGTGTGTGTGTGTGTGTGTCTGTGCGTGTGTGTGTGTGTGTGTGAGAGAGAGAGAGAGACAGAGAGAGAAAGAGAGAATTTTAAATCAGCAAGTGGGCACAGAGAACCATTGGACTGGCAATTAAACTCACTATGTTCATGACAGCTAGAACGTAACTCTCCACTCCTTTGCTGCCATGGTATTCCACCATTTTGGGGTCAGCTACCACCAATGTCTCCACCCACTTTTCCCTGCTGACAGAGCGTTGCCGGATTCTTCTTCGGTTCTGCCGTCTCTCCCAGCGTTCCCGTTGCCTCTCCCACTTCACTGAAGCTCCTGTAGGATCTGAAAAGGAGGCAATAAAAACTATAACGGACTGTAAATATAGGAATTCTGTGCTCAGCATTTAGGAGTTTTTCCTTGCCAATAAAGCCTTGGACTGACACTTTGATGGTTCAATCCCATAATTTTGCAGAGCTGTTCTGTGACAGCATCTATGATAAAAAAAAAAGTTCTATATAAATCATACTTCACAGAAACAAACTAAGTATTAACTGACATCTATCTATCTATCTATCTATCTATCTATCTATCTATCTATCTATCTATCGGCAGGACTCAATCAAGTTCATCTTGAACGCTTACTTTTCTTTTCTTTTTTTTTACAGCTATTTTGCATTATGAGTCTCATACCTTTGACTCCACAGGTCCCATTAGCTGCTTGTGCCACATGGAGAGGCTGTACCAACGGGCTGTGGACATGAGAAGCGTGACGTTTATAGATGGCATGGGCTTGTGGTGCAACCTCTCCTTGACTCTGCTCCAAGGGTCTGATGAAGAATTCCTCCCCAGACAACTTGAAGAGTCCTGTCTATGGAAAACAGAGGGTTTGTTTCTTTATTCCATAAAAAAGTCTACATAAAATGATACAAAAACACCTGCAAAGAATCACAAAGAGTATGAAGAGTCATGCAATGCCGTTTATTTGACTTGTCTTCAATGTGCCTCTTCTGATGTAACAGTAGGACACCTGAACTAAACATCTGAACTTGAAATGGCTTGACTTGATATTGGGAAATTTATCCATATCAGTATCAACCCAACAACACTTTCATGTCACCGCACTAAGCCTTTGATTGAGTCATGATTTAAAACACTGCTAAACATTAACTTCCAAAGAGTATTGCATATATCTAAAGTCTGATCACAGTGGAGCCTGACAACATACATAAACATTTATTTTCACATCAAATTTTCATCTTTAAAAACAATCCAATCAGGTTTTAATTTTGGAGTATTTCTTAATTACAATGCCATTGAGCTAAATATAATGCAAGCATTCATTGTTTAAGATTAACTGGCAGAAAGCCATAATATCACATTATAAAGTATCCAATAACTTTTCATTACATGTTGAATCTTTTTTTCACAGGATTGTGGTTGGATTTCAGCCTGTGCATTTCATGTGTGATCAGGCAGTAAAAGTCTTGTTGTCTTTTCTTTTTTGACATTCCTCATACGGAGTCCAGCAATAAACCCAACATCAATCAACTCTGCAGGCACACACTGGCTATGATCTGTGCTAGCGAGTATAACAGAACTTAAACATGGCGGACCTGAAAGAGTTCCTAACAGCAACCATCTGAGAGTGATCAAATATGGACTTGATTTTCAGAAGTGTTGAGACAGACTTTTCTGTGAGGCAGCTGAGAGAGATGTGTCAAGGAGCGTGTGCAAACCAATGCCAAATGAGTTATAAATGGTCTATTGTCCCATAACACTTGGGATATGTCTGAGATACTGTTTTGAAGCAATCATGGAAGTGGAAAATACAATTGTGCTAAAGTTGCACATTTTTGTGGAAAAGATGACATTTTTTTTCTCAAGCTAATTTCAAGGAAGAAGAATACAAGGCATTGACGGCATCAGATGTACACGGTCAAGCGGCAATCACGTTCATTATAAAACCAAATATTGCATTCCAATACAAATAAAAGACTTCTCTTGATCCATCAATAACTCACTAGTCCATCACAGGTGCTAACAGCAGCTTGACCCTTCATGGTTGATTTACTCCACACCTCCCCAAGGAAATAACAAAGAGAGCGGTCATGAGCATGCAATGTAGATCCTCGAAGGCCTCCATATCTCCTTTCTGTGAGAAAGCCAGGGGCCAACAGATACGGGTTCAGGGTAAGGTTAAAGTGTAAGTCTTGTCCACCATACTGCAGATGGTAGAAAACTCTAGCCAGGTTCCCAGAGTCCAATGAAGCTGCACGTCGCTGAATACGACTCACACGATGGGACACAAAGTTTGATAGAAACCGTCCTGTTGAATCAACTCTGTGGGGGTGAACTACTTCATACTGCAGAAGCTCTTGGAGAACAGTTTCTACAGAAAAGAAAAACACACAGAGAGAAAATAATGATGATTATATCAAAAAGACATCCGATTTCATTTGCACAAGGAAAATGCAATAAACCATTTTGTCATGTGAAGCATCAGGTGAATTCATAAAATATAGAAATCAAAAGCACAATTTTACACAATTTTACAATTTTTCACAAAAAGAGAGAGTTTATCCTGTTCAAATTCGTTATGAATTCTTATTAAGCAGAGAGCACCTTAACTTTCACTGAAATAGCAATAAACCTTTATATCTGTTTTAAAAAGCTAATTTCATTATTACACAAGTCAGACTGAAAAAATCTCTGCATTAGATGTTCATTCTTCTGTTTAATTTTGTCGAGAAAATCTTAGGCCAAATTTGTCAATTATGTTTAAAAGACATTTCAGAATCCACCCATTAACGTGAGTCTATTAATGCAACAAGTCAAGTAACAGATTTTGGAATAGGACTAAGAGTTGCTATCTTAATAACAGGAGCATCAGTCATAGAAACTGCAAAATTACTGAATGTGTCATAGGGGAGAGTGAAAAATCATGAAAGCATAAGCTAATCAAAGAAAAATTCCATCAGGAAAGAGAAGTAGTCGCAGAACAGTTACTAAAACCAACAAACAACAATTCACCACAGAATTGCGTCTACCTTTACATTGTGAGCTGATATTCACTGAAAGGCTACTATCTGGAACCCATCCATTACTATATCAGACAACTTATGATTTTGTGCAATGACCGCAAAGGCTTGCTTTCTGAGCAGTGGAAGAATGGGTTGTCTGGATCTGGATGGGTTTGTATAAGGAAAAAAGGAGAGGAAGGAAGCTTTCAACCCACACTGCCTGTTCCCAAAAGTCAAACATGGTTGTGGATCTGTTATGGTCAGTGCAGTCCAATTTAAGCATCAAAGCAGATCCCAAGGCGTAGACATTGGTACCTCTAGATGTTCCAATGTTCCTAGACGATAATACACCAATGCATAATCCTGAATAGCTTTAAAAGCAGATTTATAAACACCAGGCGGGAGGTTATATAGTCACCAGATCTGGACATAATTAAACTTTATGGGAGGGTATGAAAGTATGGAGAGCAGAGTAAATTTCCACTTCATTCATTTCTCAAAGAACCAGTAACCTTGCTATTTGAAGAGTGGTCCAATATCCCAAAATAAATGGTTGAATAGTTTTATAACTGTATCCTATAAGAGAAATGGAGGGTAGTCTGAGGACGAATGTTGTCCCAGTGTTCATAAATATTCATATATTGTTCAGTGTTCCCATTATATTGTCCATACTCCCTATGTGATTGCTTCGATTTAGCAGTGTTTTTGGTTGTGCCGTTCTTCTAAAGCACCAGATCATGTTTGAAATGTGATGATGTTTTGTTTGCTGACACAACTGGTCATATTATGTAAATGTGCACATATGCAGTCAGAAATAATTCCCTCTTACAGGCAACCATGACTACATATCACTTTCTCTGGCTTTACATGATTCCAGTTTACAGCCATGACAACACTTTGCCTTCCATTCCATTTTTTCAAGTTTCATTAAAAAACAGTACCCAGTGTAAACTGGAAGTTACTTTTTTAAAAATTTATACAGCTCTTAAGATTCTTGCATGTAAGCTGTCCTGCCACCAAAATGGCATATGATCTGCACTGCATGCAGTGAGTCAATACAGGGGGAAGGAGGACAAACTGAAAATATCCTGAGTGTCTGTCCACATTTATGATTTTATCTATGAGTATCAAATCCCACTCCATTGCTTGTTAACTTACACATAGCCAGTGCAGAAACGTAATATGCATTCAGTCTAACAATTAGTATGAAAATAAAACAAAATGTGTTGTGCATCTTTATAGTCTCTCTCCAAAAGTACATTAAAAAATGTACATACATACTAAGAAGAGACATGTGTATAAGGAGGCCCTGTGAGCATTTATACCACAAACATTTCTTAAAAATGCCAAATCAAGAAAGAAGAACTAGATGGTTATTTTTCCCTTTGGCACAATCAGTTTCAACACAACAAATACATTTTAGCTTTTCATTGTGTCCACAAAACTATTACGCAAATATGGAGGCAACACTAGTACACCTAACAAAAAGGTCTTTCTTAAATTACAGAAAAGCTCAGGATTTATGCTCTAATTTAAGATACACTGAATACCCCATTCATACGCGCACTTGGTCTGGCTGTCTTAAAATTTTTTAGGTCTGGTTCTAATAGGAAAGCCAGTGTTCAGTGCACTCACCTGTTTCTTGCACAAGTCCATTTGTTTTTGCGTTTCCAATAACAGACAGCACTCCGGCAATAAATAAAACATGGAGAGAAAAAACAGCTTGCCCAAATACACGAGCTTCTTTGTCCATATGAATCAGCATATTGTAACGAAAATGAGTTTACCCGGCTCGTCTCACAGCATTGACAATCTTTTCAAATAATTTTGAAAAGTGTATTATTGAACCTGACTGAAAGCTCACAAGCTATATATTCCCATCTCGCACAAATATTTTAGTAAAGTGACAACAAGGCGTTTTAAGCCTTTCAAGATGCATGTCCCAAGATGACAATAGGTGTAGTCCAGAAATCGGGGGCTGCCCGTGTTGATATTTGCCTGCTGTGAATAGTCCAACCGTCCCCCGACAAAGCAGGATGAAACTTCAACAACTAAAACTTTGTTGAAGAACCACCCTCCAAGGATTGTGGGAGGATCCGAAGGTTTTCTCTCATCGAGAAAACGAGATGCCAAGTAAAAATCCATTTGCAGTTCTTTGCAGGAGGTTGTGTGTCGGCATTTTAGTAGCGCAATACGTTTTCAAGTTAAGTAGCCCATCAGTCGTTTGTGTCATTGTACCATCATTTAACGTTCCCAGTCAAAACAGAAACGTAGCCTACATGAATGCAATCCTAATAGGCCTAAATAGACTCCAAAATGCGAATGAACACAGATATCAATCCTCTTACTAAATAGATCTCAGATTTTCTCCAAAATTATGTAGCGGGCTGATCTGAGTGAAAGATTTTGTTGTTCTCTCTTGATTTTGAGATTTTTAATAACTTTTCCGTGTAGCTGCTGTAAGAGCCGTCAGTATCTGGAATTTTGTGCTGTAAAATTTTGCATGTGTTTATCTCGTGCCTCCTCTAGCGGACACAAAGACTTTTACAATGCTTTTATGGTGTCCTTATTGTGCACGCTAGTGTTTCTTTTGCTCGGTCATGAGGGCCCAACGAATTGTAGGCGTATTTTTTCCCAGCCTTGTAATTATTCTATGGCTCAACATCCAGATGTTTAAATGACAAAATGAAAAATATGCTGTAAATGTGGGGGGGGGGGGGGCTGGGGTTAATATCAAGAAGCACGGCTTTACGCTAGGACTGAATCAGAGAGTTATTTTAGCGATTTAACCCGTAGAGATATTCTTGAAAACTTAGATATCACACTCTGCAACAGTGCATGTGTAAATCAGAAACGGAAATGTCTGGTGTAGTAGCTGGACTATTATCATATATCAGTCACAACAGATCGACCAATCCCTGCTCCTGACAGGCGGGAACGCAGAGGGCGCTTTGATATAAAATGCCGGTAGACGAACATGTATTGCTCTGTGACAAAGGCTATGCACGCTCACCTTGTGGCGAGCGCTGAACCTAACTGATAACGTGAACGACGTCTTCTTTTTCTTCCCTGCGCTGCCGCACGTTATGTCTATTTTGCTATGCCATTTATAGCCGGAACACCGCAGACGAAGGCATCGGTTGTGGCGTTATTAAAGAAATGGGGGATTTTCGCAATATTAGCTGGTGGGGGGCATTCAACAAGACCTTGAACCAACAGAAATTTAACAGTCTGGACGATATTGAAATCACGGCTGATGGCAGTTTAATACTGAGGATCATAATCTCAGTAGTGTACTCGGTTGTATGTGCTGTCGGTTTGATCGGGAACTTGTTAGTTTTCTTCTTGATGAACATCCGACAAGGGAGAAAGAAATCCACAATTAACTTTTTCGTTATAAATTTAGCAGTAACAGATTTTCAGTTTGTCCTAACCTTGCCATTCTGGGCCGTGGACACCGCGCTGGACTTCAGCTGGCCATTTGGAGATGCTATGTGCAAAATAATTTTGTCCGTCACCGTAATGAATATGTACGCGAGCGTCTTCTTTCTTACTGCAATGAGCATCACTCGATATTGGTCTGTAGCCTCGGGTCTAAAGAACCGTACCCATCACAGAAACATCTCTGTGAAGTGGGTCTGTGCAGTACTGTGGGTTTCAGCAACTCTGGCTACGGCACCAACTTCAGTTTTTTCGACGGTGGACACTGTTGCTGGAGAAAAGCTCTGTCTTCTAAGGTTTCCTGACGGCCAGCACTGGCTCGCTCTGTATCACCTTCAGAAAATCTTCATTGCATTCATTTTACCAATGCTTATCCTATCAGTATCTTATTTGCTGCTGCTACGCTTCATTCGTCAGAAGAGTATGAAGAACAACCATCCAAAAAGGAGATCTAAAGTTACCAAATCCGTTACTGTAGTTGTCCTCTCCTTTTTCATTTGTTGGATGCCAAATCATGCAATTACACTCTGGGGCGTGCTGGTAAAATTCAATGCCGTTTATTGGGATAAAACATACTACATGATACACACCTACGTGTTTCCAGTGACTGTATGCCTAGCCCATGCCAACAGCTGTCTGAACCCAGTCCTATATTGTCTAATGCGACGGGAGTTCAGGACGATGCTAAGGAATTTATTTTGGCGAATATCCTCACCATCCGTCTCTACCTGCAAATTGCGTGGGTACAGTGCCACCATCAAACCAGAGCATGGAGACGACAATATTGCAGTCCCTTTCAATGCAATGGACACAGAACAACATCAGCTGTCTATTATAGACAGTGTTACAGTCAACCAGACTAAGTCAGTTCACTTCAGGTGTACATTATTGCCGAAAGATGACCTGATGTAACGTGTGCAGGTTAATATGTAGACTACTACGATAATGTATACTGTCATTCCGTATTTTTCGTGCATGTTGTTGTCCAATAGGTCATCTGGAAAGGCTACGAAAAGTTATAACTGATTTTGTGTGGAAATGTTTCGGGACAGGGTTATGTAAAATAATGAGTTGTATGTAAAGAGTGTGTTTTTATTGTGCACACTTGTGAATTTACTCATTGGCGGAAAAGAGAAAACTCAGTGTAATATAGGTAATCATTATTTCATTTAAACACCTGACAATATGCTTCATCGTATTTAGCAGTCAGTTCTGAATGAACGTCTGAAATCTGAATGTTCCCAAAAGTTTACTTTTTTTCTTTTTTTTTTCTTTTTAAACAAAAATAAATTCTGTTATAAAATTGAGCAAGTAAAAGCTCATATGTCCATATGCTCATATGCCAGTCACAGATGGCAACTTCACAGACTGCATTCAGTGTTTCATTCAATCTGTATGGAGTGAGACGAGCATTCTTGATATGCATGTAAATGTTGAAAAAAAAATCATGTGTTGCAGTGTAAACCATAAAAGCTGTTTGCTCCTCTTAATACTAATTAAAGGTGAGAAGAAAAAGCAGCAAAAGAGGGTGAATTCGTAAGCAGCAAAAACAGATTACTGCTACGTACCACCTCGCCGGAGCCCACAAAGAAGAATTTGTTACTGGCACTGTGACGCTTTTATTTCATGTTGACTGAAGTAGAACTGATTGCTTCACAAAACGGAGATAAACTTTTTTGCCTCGTTTTTTCTTGTTTGATTTTTATGTATTTGGCGTTCAAGGTTCAAGCTGAAGTCAGCGACCGTTTCCCCTTTATTGTCCCAAGTGTAGAGAGACCCGAACTGCTGTCATGTTCTTAGGAAAAAAAAAAAAAAAATATATATATATATATATATATATATACATACATACATACACACACACACATACACACACACACACACACACACATATTTTTTCAGTTTCATCCCAGAGGACAGCAATTATGAGATTTTTTAAACCACTGTTCGCTCCTGTATTTGGTGATTAAATAACCACTTACTGTAAATAATAAGCGCTTTAGCAACCAATTATTGCAAATTGTGGGAATTAATAACGTGTTGCTTGTTCATGCGCGCGCAGTAACACACACAGGAACAGTTTCGCATCCTCCAGTAGAATTCCAAACACACAGAACCTGCTACTCTAAAGATGACCTAAAGCCAAATTACGACTCCAAAAAGTTAAATAGTAATAACAATACATTCTTGTATATCACATTAAAGTACTAATTTGTGTGCAAGATATCCCAGTTTAACGTTTTACAAAGATTACAGGTGCATTATTTTCACATTACAGAGCAAGTTCACGACAACACTCGTCAAACTGCCAAAGTGTTACCACCACTGTCACAGGTACAGTGGGTGTGACGGCAGGGGAGGGGTGAAAACCCGTCATAATATTCCAGCAATTTCACATGGGCTCCCTCTCGCGACACCACGACAGGTTGTCTTTTCTTATCCGATATAGTGTATGTATGGCATGCAATATGCAGCATTGAGGGCCTAGTCAGACTTAAATGGGATTTTTTGTCATTCGGCAAGGCATGCGTTTTGTAGATGAGATAAAAAAAAAATCTAATATGCACGGCTGGCTATAAGCGGAATTAATGTTCAGTAATAATAAAACAATTTAGTAGCTACTTGCCGAGGGTAACACTAGGATCAGAGCCAGCAACCCTGTTATTGGGGCGTAAAGTACTGTGTATCTACCTAAAGAGATATGTGTTTGTTTGGAAAAGGCACCACCATACGTGTAATTTTTCGCTGATGACATTAAAAAATAATCATTATGATTTCGGGTGTAAGGGCCTTAGCTGTGCTTTCCAGCTGTTTCAATGCTGTAGCGCAAGCATTTGTTACAAAACTTCTCAAAATACTGTGCTTTGGTAGACAGCTGCTGCCATTAACTATAAGGAATGGGTGAAATCCATGTTCTCTGTCCAGTGGAAGTTCAGATGAGGCAAATTATGAACTCTCAGATAACAGGCCAGTATTCACGATTTTACGGAGTATTTTTATAGTACAGTAAACCTCTGCATTTAACCCATCCTATAGCCTACACCAGTGGGCACACACACACTGGGAGCTAGGAACAGTGATCAGCCCGGGACCAACTTCAGGTCTTTTTGCCAGTTCCTCGGTCAAGGTCACTGATAGAAGTATTAATCCTAGCATACATGTTTGATATTGGGAGGAAACACGCAGACACGGGGAGAACATGCAAAGTCCACACAGAGAGTAGCTACTTGCCGAGGCCTTCTCGCTGCGAGGCAACAGTGCTAACCACTGAGCACAATAAATAAGGATTTAACGTGAAAAAAGATGGCAGGTTTAAAGTGCAATAGAAAATATGAAAAGATTAGGCCTGCTTTCCAGCAGTATGCAGTGAAACGTAATATGCAAGCACCATATTATTACGTGAAATAAACAGCAAGTGCTGCATATCAAAACACTTGAAAGTTTATACGATTGTATCGGGGTAATTGTTTCAGCCATGATCTTTGCCAGCTCCAGCCATCGACTTTATACGTCATGTCGTATGACTATATTCCATAGACACATAGCTTGTGTCACTCCCTGTTGATGACTCAAGGGCAGAGGAAGCATTTCTCTCCAGATTTACCTACAGTCTCGATGACGCCTCCTCCACTCTAGTTCTCTTGTAATTCTGTTTGCCCCAGTTGACGCATTTGACGCTGGTTGTCAGGAACAGCCGCTGTCACAATAATGTAAAATGCAGCCAGCATGTTCAGTCTGAGGACAGTATTCTCTCTGGAATTCAACTGAAAGAACGGTGTTCCAGTGCATTCTCCTCTTGTGCGTTTTTCCATTCCCTTGGACGCGAATCAGAGAAAATGAAATTTCTGAAACCATATTTCCATTGGACACAATGAATCGCTGCGACGAAGGCTACTGGCAGTAGTTTGAGCTCACATATTTAAGATGTTTTGGAAATTAGAAATATACTGAGGCCATAAACTGTGACCTGTATCATTTTGTTGATGAAAAATCCAGCAGTAACAGGCTCCAGTGGCGCAATCGGTCAGCGCGCGGTACTTATACAGCAGTACTTAAGTGATGCCGAGGTTGTGAGTTCGAGCCTCACCTGGAGCAAAGCTTTTAAGGAATGTGAAGTATAATCTCAAAAACATTGATTAAATGCTGAGTTTCGACGCAATCCACCCCAAATTGTGGAACAGTCAGGTTCTATTGTCTGCTTTGAATGAAAAAGGTCGTCAGACCTAAGTGTTAATGCTTCTTTTATGGGGCAGTGCCTATACCTAATCATTAGTGAAAGGATGCTGAATACATCTGGACTTGACCTGGAACAGTGATAGAATAAAATCTCTCTGGATTAGACTATCACATACATAGCCTGACTTACAAAAACTAACATGTGGAGTCACAGCCTATTTGGCACCACTTGACAGTTTTATATGCTTCTCCTGAGTTGTTCAGAAGTCATGACGAAGTGTTAAAGAAATGGTGTATTTTAACAGATTTAGCGCATTAGGGAGAAGGACACTTGAATAGCTACTCATATAAAAACCTGAGTCATTGGGTTATAAATCAAAGTGTTTTCATCTTTACAAACGTTCAAATGCAACTGTGACTCAACGTGTAAAACAAGCAAAACAGTAACATATCAGCTACTATCATTATCACGTAGCTCATATTACATGCCAGGTCATTGCTGAGTTAGATTTGGTTGGAGATGGATGGAGGAGAAACAAACAGAAACACCCTGTACTCAGGTCTTCTCAGATGTTATGTCCTATGGACACAAGGCTTAAGTAGTGTTGGTTGAAGCACATGCTTTTGTGTACCTTCATCCATTTTGTAACAAAATGCGTTGTTTTGTTAGACATGCTTCAGTTACAGTGGCTTTATGCCCACTTCTTATGGGCATATACTCTTAACACCATCTGAGGTGTCAGACCCACTAGCCCTCTGGTTCAAAGTCAGACATATGTACCCTGCTTGGGATTCAAAAAACAAAAACTTTCTGCTTGCTAATGTGAAGCTCTAAGTTGCTGAGCAGATGCCACTTGTTACTTTGGCAAAGTCTTAGATTATAAATTTTGTAATAAGACATGAGAGGCTGGCACAGGTGAGAATACGCTTAACTTTTCCTTCTATCAGATTCTGTAGACGACAGAACTGGTTAGCTGATCTAACTGAGAACAACACATATTGTCTACAATCCCATCTATTTCATTACCATGCTTTTTGGCTCTTATTAGGTGAAAGAGGTGAAAATAATGTGTCTTGCCAATGCCCTCAGTTTGTACCATCAACCTCGCTTTGAGTTTCTGATTGTAAAAGATCAAGCAGTTAGACCAGCACAGGCAGGAAACCACATGGCTCACTTGAATCACAGAGCAGTTTATTGTTTCTCCTCAGGCAGTACCTGTCAGCTCCAAATCAGAGTTTTCCTTCAAGCAGAATATCACTTTCCTTTTGAATTTAGCTCACTTGACTTAAGTTAGCATTCACTTGGCTTTGATAAAGAAATTTAGGATTGTTACAAAGTCCACAATATTTCTGCTATGATTCCTGAATTATAAATCTAGCATTTTATACAAAGACTTCAGCGGCTCAGTCAAATATAGCTTTTTTTTTTCTCTCTTATCTTTTTTCCTGCTGAGTGTGTAACGTTAAACAGCATAGTAGGATTCAAAGCAGAAGACAAGCAGCAAAATGATGTGGTGGAACCCAGAGTAACATTATGCTTCCTGACCCATATAATACCTTGTAATCAAGCACAGTATTTTTCATAAACACTTGACTTTTCACCCAAAAGCTGTTGGCGTAAGGCAAACCAAAGCCAAAAGGCATACTTCGGCTGGCAACGAATGGGTTTGGGCCAACAGCTTCTTGGTTACAGGCTACGCATACTTTTAAAGAACCACTACATTTCATGTAACTTCTGAGTAAAGCTTCATTTAATGTAAAACAAATTGTACTATTTGTAAAAGGTAAGAACATCTTGCTGGTTTATGTCTAAGAAGTGGTGCTGATAACCCATTCTTAAGCTCAGCAAAAGTGTTGTCTCTGTACACTTCCACATGATGGAAAGGAGACATGAGCCAGGTAATCATGTCAGCCCTGGAACAGAAACTACAACCAAATGCGCCAAAAGGTGTTGGGGCAATGGGAACAGATGCCAGTGTGTGGGGGTTGCAAATATGGAGGTACTCCATGCAGGCGGTTTTTGCAACAGGCTGGGGAACTGAGACTTGTACCCAGAGCTGTCATCTGCACTCTCCCTCTTCTGGTCCTCTTGGCTGGTGGTGGCTCAGTAGAGTCTGGAGAACAGGGTGTAGATGTTTTCCCAGTACTGCCACATCAAACCTTCTGTTCCTCCACTCCTGCTTTTACAATGTGCCTGAGGGGCTTCTGTGAGCTGCAGGTGCCACTCGCCAATGTGCGGCCAGCCACATCTCCTTGGTGTTTCCATTGGAGGCTTCTCCTCATGCACCTTTAATCTTGGCACGGCGTTTATCTTCCAGGAGGCCAGGCTGTAACTACACATATATGTGAGTAAAGGCTCTGTAGGTTGCGCTTGCTTTAAATCAACATAATAAAATATGTTATAATAGTTTTGTTCAGAATGAACTGAAAGAGGAAAAGAGCACTATACAGAAAGACTACAGTAGGTATACTTTCTTCCTGTGCAGTGATCACGACATCATCTTTGCTCAGACATGATCTGAACTGATGACAGCATCTTTAGAAAAGTTGTGGAGCTCATAGAAAGTTCCGATTTTTTGTATTCCAGTGGAATGACAAAATTTTGTCATTGTCGATGTCAGAGTTTTGCTTTATTCCAATTTATGTTTTCTGAAAACATTCATTCATACATATGAAATATTCCTTGTTAAGCATAAACAAGACATATAAAACAGGGTTATTTTTCCTATTTTTAGATACATATAAAATATAAGAAAAAACACTGAAAGACAGTTAATATGTGTTTAGTTTTCTCCTTTTACATATCAGTGCCGTACTCTTAGAACAAAATAGATAAATTATGTCTTTTCATTAGTGTAATGTTTTAATATATACCATGATGGAATCATCATCTAGATGACTTGTTTGACGACCATGAAAAACAGTTATTCTAAGAAATACACATTTTATCACCAAGTATATTTGCTGTAGTGGGTCATAATTATGCTCTATTAAATAATTAGAACATCAGAAAATTGGAGCATAACAAAGTCTCTTTCAGGGCCACACTACAAGCATAAAGAATATGTCCTTAACTTTATGTCCTTGTCTCTCATAAGTTTATGTGTAGTCTCTTCAGGATGGTTTTCAGCTTGTATGTTGAGGGGGAGAGGTAATGACTGAGCCTTACAGGTCTGCATTATCTGTATTCAGTTCATCTTTGCCATTAGAGACAGTCTCTCCTTGTTCATTCAGGTCCAGGGTGTGCTCCGCTGAAATACTTCCCAACTGTCCATCACTGGGTTTTGGTGCAGAGGTCGTGGAATCCTCCTCCTCTTCCTCCATGTCCTCTTCAGGCTTAAGCCCAATGTTGTCAGGTATGATATCCACTTGGACTCCAGATGAATCTTCGTTCTCTTTAAACCAAACCGTTTTGTGTTTGTCATCTCTCTTCCTCTCTTTAGTGAGGATGGATTTCACTTGCCCTGTGCCAGTCCAGGTTTTTGGCCGCCAAGCAGGGCTGCTGTTGGGTACATGGTTAGCATGTACCCGTAGACCACATGATGCACAGTGTCTGGGCCTTTCACGGAGCATCACCCTCGCTCTTCCAGCTTGAACTGCATTAGGTCTTGTGTCTGCCACTTGAGGACGTCTAGACCCCAGTCTGCCCATGTCTCCTTCATTCTGGAAGCCATCATTGGTGAACTGCATACTATCCCTTGGTCTGTTAGAGGGCCGAGTGAACTGCAGACATGGGCCTAAACACTAATAGATAATGAGTGAGAAATTTCATCTGTCTTATACCGAGATGCAAAGAATTTTACTTCACACTGTCGATTTAGTATATGCTGAGTCTGAGCTGGCCATTTGTTAATATTTGTAACTGTAAAATTTTCATTTTTTAGAGACATTTTGGAGCTTAACTCACAGAGCTCTGGTGAGAAGATGCTGACCTCAGATAACTTGAATACATTGGCATTTCCCTTCTTCAAGCGGGCGATTAGATATCCTATCACAATGAGGCAGAGCACCAGTATAGCTGCCATAACAAAGCCAAGCAAGGCCATGTCTCCAGCACGGTATCCCTCAGAGGGCGACTGAACTCCCACAGCTTTAATTGACAGCAGACATAGATCAAACATGTAAAAAAAGGAAATAGCTGTCAGAAATAACAGGAACCCAATGTTATTTGAATTGTATGTTTACTAGGACATTACAAACGTCAACTCTCACCTGGTACAACAATAACAGAGAGTGCTGCTGTGCCTGACTCACCAGTGGACGCATCCACAGCACGGAGCTGTACACAAACAAGACTGATTCAGTTATCTGTCTCTAACACACACCTCAAAAACATCAAATTGTTGTTACATTTACACACCGTTTAAATTCAGAAAATGATTGTTTACATAATCAGGAATTAACAAGAATTTTGTTCTTCTTGTTCTACGAGTTATATTCTATGCTAGATTGGATTGTCAGTAAGTTTCATAATGAAATAGCGTCTACTTGCCTGTAAAGCAAAAGACTCTGTGCGCACGGCTTTTTTCAGAATTACAAAACCCTCTGCCGTTACGTTCACGTAGCTGCTGTACTGTACTTCATACCTTATGTCAGGATTTATACCCTGTCAACAAAAATGTTTCAAAATTTAAAATATTAGTTAATTCAACATTCCTTTGTTAGTACAACAGTGTTTTTTGATGGTAATGACACAGAGTGTCGCTGCAACTATACATCACTGGCAGCCCTGAAGAAATGATGGATGACTTACATTCGCAAAGTCTTCATCTCTTGCCCTGACTCTGAAAGGTCTGTTGGAGGTTCTGTCCCTCAGGACCATGTTGTCTGGGCCTGAGCTGCTATAGACGTACCCCTCATAGCGTTCCCTCTCAAAGCGCGGAGGGTTTCGACTCTTTTTCATCACCTCGATGGTAACTGAAGTGATGGAAAACTGGTCCCTGTTTGATACCTGCAAAGCCTAGACAGAATCAAAGTTTTATAATCATAACTGTGGTTTCGGATGCATCAGCACAAGCTTTCTGAAAACTCAATATCGCAACTTCATACAGTCCAAAGAGAAAAAATGTAAATGTTTGCTCAGATATTCCAAATTCATATCATCAGAGAATTCCAAAAAGCAAAGAGCTGTACAGGAAGCTCCTAAAGCTCAGCAATCCAATACTAAAGCTTCTTTTTTTTTCCTTTACCAGAACTGTGAGGGATATAGGGCCTGCAATATCCGCTGCCTTCAGCATGGTTATGTTTCCTGTGTTCTCATCTATCTGAAATATATTGTCTTCATTTCCTGGACAAAACAACCAAAAATGACATTATTGTTGCAGTTTTATTAGCAAGTGCACTGGCAGTCAGTTGAATTAAAAATCTAGTATTTGGAGCCCACTGTTTTACAACTACAGAGAAACTAGAAGAGGAGTCAGGGCTAAAAATATGCTTAGTTACCTTTGACAATTTTATAGCTGATATCTTCATTCCTGCTCTTATCACCATCTCTGGCATAGACTGGACCAGGCTGCAGTATTAAAGGCCCATCCTTGAAGTCAAGGTCAAACAGTAATGATTTCATTCAATACCAATTTAAGTCGCATGCTACTATGAATGATACAGGTGATTAATGTACCTGTCGCTCTGTCAAGGTGACCCTGCCTTTGTAGCCCACGCTGAAGCAGATTTTGGTGGTGCCGACAGTTGTTCTTGTACATGGCTGGAACCAAGGTGGACGGTTGTCAATGTCCTTTATGTTGATTCTTATGGTTGCTGTGGCTGTGAAGGACAGCTCACCAGGTTCTGTTGGCATTGGAGTGTCCTGTCAAAAATAGCTCATGTTAGGATAATGTAAACTTAAGTCTTGGCCCAAGTAATGCAGTAAATAAATAAATAAATAAAATTGCACTTACTTGAACATACAAAGTGAGCGTCACTTGTTGGACGACATCATAGTCTATAATCTTGTTCACAAGGATGTTTGGACTGTTTATTGTCTCCAATCTGAAAAACTTGTTCTGTAATTAAGTGCATAAATGTCATTACATTTTTGATTATTTCACATATTTGTTTAAGAACCTGAATTATTACATGGATAATTGGATTCCTACCGTTTCTGGACCTAGGGAATAATAAAGAATGTCCGAATCCTCATCTGTTGCTTGGATAAAGCCAATACTAGTATTAACTGGTGTCAGCTGTGAAATAAAGTTTGACGTAAAGTTTCAAGAAAACATTTAAAGGGAACACATCTTTTTTTTAAAGAATTTTAGCGTATTATGAAAGATAATACATAGTTTCTTACCTCATTCACATCTATAGTGTATTCACTTTGGGGGAATGATGGAGGATTGTCATTGATATTCTCAACTAGAACGACCACGGTCAATGTAACCTTTCAGAGAAAAGAGAAACTAATGTAAAACTAATTTAAATGAAAAAATCAAAGTTAATTTAATATTACACATGTGATATTAACATTAGTATTTACACAGATCTACATCAGTGCTGTTAGGATGTATGACTGTTGGGAACTCGATGAACAGGCCTAACACAGTATGGAAACCAGTCCAATATAGTGTACAGGCTATACAGACTACCAGTGTATCATATCTGAAGTTACCTTCTGTGATGTTTCAACTTACATTATCATAGCCATCTTTTTCACATTGAATCTGAACAGTGAGCTGATCAGGACTTGCTAGAGACTGAAAAGAGACATAGTTTTATAAACACTATGCATATTATTACATCTTTGAAATTATTAAAACATGTTTTTTTTCCCAAATAAATGGTTTTCTCATCAGAAAAAGACACAAGTAAGCACACCTCAAAGTCTAATCCTTTCTTCAACATAAGATCTAGACCCCGTAGATCAAATGCCTGCTCTGGGTTCACTGTAAGAGTCAGTGTGACGTCCTTTGTTGTGTTTATTTGGGCGACCAGAATGTCGACTGTGTTGTTCTCTTTTATTATGACAGGCTCTGAGGGAACTGTACAAACTAAAGAAAGGAGAAAACATGAAAGAAAGGAAGAGAGACAGATGTTCTGAGACTGTTACTGATGCTTAGGATTGCTTTTTACACATTGTCCAAAAGCATACCTTGTCCAAGAGCATAACAGTGTATTCACAGATGGATTATTGTAGGATGTTTGTCTAACCAGTCAAATGTCAAGATTTGGATTTTTTTTTTTTTTTTACCTGTGATAACATATTGTGTTATTAAACAGCAAATACTTCCCATGTTTACCAAGGAAACTGCAATGCCTCTTCAGAGGAGCGCATTATCTGTCTGACAAACTTTGAAAAAATATTTTAAGTGGTACTTACGACTCTCAGCATGGCTGTTTTTGAAAGGCAAAAATGTAAGCGAGAAGCAGATGATGATATTTAAATAATTCCATTTATTTTTCTTTTCCATGTCCTTATTTCTGATGCACACAGCTGAAGTATGGAGGACTAGGAGACCGTGGCACCAGCTGGTACTTCTCCACATAAAGCACTGACTGTGTTGCCCGATGAGTGGGAGTTGACTCCAGTCGCAATGTTTGTGACTTCATCTTACGCTCATATATTGCCTTAGAGCTTGCCAGCAGTGTACTGCTTCCTCCTACAAACATACTTGCATCTTTTTCTGAGGGGTCTCTCTGTATTTGTGCCCATGTTCCACTTACAAAGGAATATGAGAGGAATGTGCCTGCTGAGATTAAAGGACTCAGAGTTCCTTTGTGGTGTATAAAATGTGCACTTTTTCCACTGTGTTCTGACCAAATAACTTTGCAGCAAAATGGTGACATCCATCCAGTGTAAAGATACCGCTAATGTTCTTACCCGAGAACCAGTAATTACAGCGTGAATCACAAAGTACAGTCATTCTGTAATGGAAGCAGTGGAGTAAAAGTCTCCTGTTTTCAATCCTAGCTGTAGAGATTTTGTAATATTGAAGCTAATGAAAATGAACTGTGTCAGATACAATTTGCATGCTTTTTTGAACAAAGAACAAAATGCTCAGGGCAAATGTTCCTCAAAAATATATTTATAAGGGAAAAATGCTAAGTAATGTTGAACAAAATTACATTACATGGGGCTGATATGACGGTATTTACAGTGCCTCCATGTGTCACAAGGTGTTTTTTACACACTAGACTCTTTGTAATCTTCTCATGTTTGTGGTTGTTCTCTCACTCTCTGCCTGCCCATCAGAGCTCTCAAACACATAACTCTGACATCCACTGGTACTAAACATGTTTGGAGACAAGCACGGCTTCACGAGCCAATGCCCCCCCCCTTCTTTCTATGCGGCATCCCCCAACCCAACCCACCACCCCACTCTATTGCACTGTGTGGGAACAACAGGCACATAGTGTCACATGAAGCAGACACATTGTGCAGCCATGTAGATGTCTGTTAATGTCATGCATCTGGAGGAGCAGCGGAAGAGCCCTGAGCAGCTGGGTTGTCTTGTTTTCTGAGGTTACTGAGAGGAGGAGATTCTGTCCGTAATGACAGTCTTCATCTTCAGTAGAAGTCAACTGAGTAATAAATGTAATTGCAAAGTGCCAGGAAAGTATTGGAGGTATTCATTTTGGTCCTACAATGCTCATGTGTGGTTTTTCAATGCTGAGACCAAAATTTGTTATAATAAACAGCATATAAATGCCATTAAAACTGTTTGTCGCAGAACAAAGAGAGTATGACAAAGTTACTATGAAAAAGTGAATTGTCATGCTAAATAAAACTTATGACCTGTGGTCTGTATGTTGTGTTGCTGAAGGGAAAGGACCCGAGTTGCAATATGCTTTTTTAACAGCAGAGGGCAGTGTTGCATTATGGCAGAGGATATCATATAACTTCTGTCTCAGATGAGACTGAGCAAGTTAACCATTTTCCTCTTCTTCTTTATGTGTAAGTTCATTTTAGACTTTCAACACATTGTGTGCACCTTTCCTGTTAAATAAATTAATAAAAAAATAGATAGATAGATAGATAGATAGATAGATAGATAGATAGATAGATAGATAGATAGATAGATTTAGTAGTTTAATTAGATTTATTTTTGTCTAAATCATGCATTAATTATATGATATTATTCAACAGCTGCCAACGGATCTTTGATTGCGTGTCTAAGTCTGTGAGATTGAAGTTACCAGAGCTGCTGTCCTGAGTTAAACCATGTTTGGCTGAAATGACAGAGACCCTATTTACCCAGGAGCAGCTCTTCAAAGCAATGCAGGCCTATATAGTGTGATTTAATGTCGTGGTCTCATACTAAGAGGAATCAGATTCAATATGCCCTCTTATGAAATGTAGTAGTTTTTCTTTTAACTGATAGTCAGTTACACAGAACAGCTATACACAAACATTAGTTCACAGGCCTAACAGTCTATTAAGAATAGGACATAGAAAACAGCAGTTATGCCTGACGTCAAGAGCTATGAATGAGGTGGTACACCATATTTCAGTAAAGGAGCTGCTCTTTGGAGTCTTAATACTTCTTACTGTGCTTAATCCCAAGCTGCTTAAAGTTCACTTGAGTCCCGCCTATGTATTTGCACAATGACAAGCCTCAATGAGATATCTTTTACTGTTGTCTGACACCATGGCCTGATACTTACAGTTGCCTGATGAAGTCAGGAAGAGCTCATACAGAAATAGCAAATGGGCCAGTAAGTTTAATATCTATGGTCTTACATACACCCCCTTATAATGGACAATACATTATTGCCTTAGAGCTTGCTAAGAGGTTCTTGAAAACAGAGCAGGACGCCCCTGCGCTGATCGCAGTTGGTAGCTTGTTCCACCATCGAGGAACCATAAACGAAAACAGTCTGGACTGAGACTTTGTGTGTAGGGATGGCAATGCCAGACGACGTTCCTTGGAGGAGCGCAGCGGGCGAGAGAGACCATAAGCCTGTGTTAGCGAGTTGAGGTAGATTGGTGCAGGCCCAGAAGTCACTCTGTGAGCGAGCACTGGTGATTTGAATTTGATTCGGGCGGCCATGGGTAGCCAGCGGAGGCCAGTGAGTAGCGGTGGGGACATTATTACTCTGATTTGCAATCGACACAAAAGTGTGTTTTACACAAAGGTGACATGACTATCGCTAATTACTTGATGGGAAGGTCCATTAAGCTGCACGAACATAAAGAACATAATTCTCCACCTTCAGATCCTATGGTTTATCCTCCAAGAAATATGAAGTCACAGTCAACAAAGCTGCTTTCTGTACACTAGCTTAGTGATGTATTTTCCTCACGCTTCTCAATACATTTTCATCAGGGTCAAGGGGAATGTGAAAAGTCGGCCCAGTAGCATTTCCTATATTTAGGCAAAGCTGTGACTATTTCCAAAGGAATTTCTGAGAGATTAGAATAAAAAGAATGTGTGTAATTCAGTGTTGGCATTAAGATTAAAACTCAGATTTTATGATTAACCTTGTTAGGTTGCTTGTATTACCTACTCTAGCAGGAAATCTTCTTTTTTTTTTTTTTTGCTCAAGAGTTGGGAAAATGTTTGTATATTTACGAAATGAAATACAGTTATATGATTTGATGCAAAATAATATCTTGCAGCTGCTTATAGGAATTGTGTCACCCTCATGTAAGTTTGTTTTAAGCACATTTAACATTTTGGTGAATGTAGCCCAAGGTGGAATTAATGGAAAAGTCTTTTCTATACGTCCCATTCAATATCAGGTATGAAACTGGATGGAGGGGGAGGAGTCACGTTATCAAAGGTCATAGTCTTATGTTCTTACATTTGACTCGTTTGCAATTGCATTAGTTTGACAATAAGATTAAATGAAAAGGGAGTGATCCTTGCAAAACAAAAATCCATCTGCTGAAAGCAGCCTCATTCTGTCTTTTTCATTCCCACAATACTCTTTCAGATTAAACAAGTGAGTTTTACCATTCTGGTGAAAAAAAAGTGCCATTCACACCTGACAGGACATAAATATCTTAAAGGGTATTTGTCAAAGAACCTGTTTCAAAAGTCATAATTGGGGGTATATGAGAGGAGGTATCTAATTAGCACCCAGTTGCATGCAACAGTTTTGTTTTGCTTTAAACAAATTTCTGTGTTTTTATAGTTTGAAACTTAGATAGATGATGTCACCTCTTCACTTTTAAAAATATCACTGTACTGCACTTGAGTCTGTTGACTTGAGAGTTGTGTGAAGTGAAATTCATTCAGATGTGTTCCTGCTGGTGTGAGGCAGCAAAGATCGGTAATGACACCAAGGGGGCTGACGTAAGTGTAATTCACAGAGAACGGGGAGAGGTGTTGTTCTTCTCCTGAAGTCTGGTGATGATCTCAAGGAAGGTATCTGTATTGATTTTACCCACCTGAAATCTTAAATTGGTAAGTAACTTTCAATGCAGTCTGGAGATGTATTTGCTCTGTGTGTGCACAGAACATTATCAGGACTTCAGGATTTGAGATAACTACAGACATAAGAATGAACACTAGATACAATTCAAGCATCCAAGCACAAATTGCTTTGTGGGTATAGTATCACTGAAAGCAAAAGAAAACAGTACTCTTTCATTGTCCTGAAAGTCAACAACGCAATAGTGGATAACATTTCTTGAAGAAGGAATAGAAAGGGCGGCACGGTGGTGCAGTGGGTAGTGCTGTCGCCTCACAGCAAGAAGGTCTTGGGTTTGATTCCTGGCTGGGCGGCCGGGTTCCTTTCTGTGTGGAGTTTGTACATTGTCTGCGTGGGTTTCCTCTGGGGACATGCAGGTTAGGTGAATTGGAAGCACTAAATTGCCCCTAGGTATGAGTGTGTGTCTGCCCTGTGATAGACTGGTGACCTGTCCAGGGTGTTTCCCTGCCTTTTGCCCTATGAGCGCTGGTAGTGAGTGAGGAATAGAAAACTTTACCTTGTGAAAATTTAAAAAAAAAAAAAAAAAAGTGCGGATGGTCATACAAACAGAAATGTGAAAAAAGACGCCTGATGCTCTTGAATCTGTTGACATAATACAACTATAACTTTGGACAAGTAGTTAATTGTGTTGGAAATTTTCTATATATCAGTTACAGAACTCCAGGTTGGCTAATCTAGCGTCAGTGTCATGAAAACATGATCTGTCATTCTGTGTGAAATATAATCAGACAAGGCAGGAAATTTACCAGTCCACATGACGCTGTGCCTACATCGTTCAGAAAGCTCCTTTCTTGGAATAATGAAAGATGAGAGAGAAAATGATAGAGTGAGAAAGAGAGAGAGAGAGAGGACGTGGGAATGCCTTGAGGGTTGTCTGGCTTTTCAGTAAACACATGTAATATCCTTTGTGAAACATACCTGTGTAGCCTGGTGATTACAAAATTTAAATTACTCTAAAATGTCAATATCAAAATCAAGACACAACTGTAGAATTCTTGTTTCACCACTGTGTATAATGATAAAATATAGTAAGCAGAGAGAAGTCATATTTATCTTAATTAGTGGTCATTATCTTGAGGCCAACAGGAGAATTGTTTACACAATCTTACATATATTGCCTCAGTTTTTATAAAGGCATTCATATATGATTAAAAATAATGATTATTTTCTCACTACAGGGACATAACTCTGTGTTGCAGGCAGTTTAATGCTGTGGCAAGGTATGCAAGAGAGATTTTTTTCCCCAGTATTTATTGTGCGTTATTTATTGTTTTATGTGACACTGTGGTCCTTGTGTAATGCAATCTCGTTCCCCTGTATGTATGAGTCATGCATATGTGGAAATGACAATAAAAGCAGTCTAAGTCTAAGAAATGCGTCTTTTAGTTTAGTTCCAAAGTTCAAAAGTTCAATTGTTTTATTTATTTTTTGTATATATATATTTTCTTATATTGATAACTTGGGGTATTTTAAACTTTTACTGAAACCCTAGATCAGCAAGTTACTGAAAGACACAACTTTCTGAAAACCATTAAGCTGACACAACAGTATTTTATTAGTTTTTAAGACTTAAATCCGAAGACAAGCACAGTATAATCATACAATGACCATTCTCCAGGTATTGACAGTTATGATTTTAAATTCACAATTGAAGAAAACTTTAAATCTCTTTACTTTAATTCTCAGTGATGTCAAGACGTTAAAGGTTCTTCTCTAAGATAAGTTCAAAAGTTCATTAGTTTTTCCAGTTTATTGGTGAATCTCCTGGTGAACAAATACTTATCCATGCTAAAGCCCTGTTCAATAACAATACATCACCAATAAGAATAATACAAAGAAGAGTGCTGAAGATTCTCCAAACTGATGTGTAACATTAATGATTACTGTTGAAAGTAACTGGGGATGAACCTAGGACTGTCTTTATGTCCTTAAATGCACTCTGGTATCAAAAAGAACCCATTAAAGACAACTTTGAACTTGAAACAAAATTTCTTTAGATTGTTATCTTAACTTTAAAGAAAGCATATACATGGCAGTTCGCAATTCACATATGTGTTGACTTTGGAGGTTTGACCTCTCTGCAGTTTGCCTACTTTTGCAGAATAATCATACCACATCTAGACCAGTGATGTACTGGACTCACAAAGGAAACATTGAAAACAGAGAAATACAGTGCTGCTAATTCAGAGATTAAGTTTGAGATTAGTGCATAAACTAGTTTAAGAAAAATAAAGTACACTCATAAGCCTCCCTCCTTCTCTATTGTCAAGATGTTCATGCACTCTGTTTCTGCACCCCTGGCATGCATATGATTACAATAATATTAGCACCAATTAGCTTCTGACACATATCTGGCATGGGCCTGAGGCAGGACGGTTGGAGGGGAGCATCTGCTGGGTCCTGAAGCAGCTTGAAGACAACTACAAATGCAAATGAAAAATGACACAGATGTTCAGTCAGCAGTGTTCCCAGAAAGTAAAACAGACTTAAGATATAATGATTGGAATAAAACTGATAAAGGATTTTACGTTTCAGACTAGTATCAACTTCATACATCATTACTGAAGTATCATATGAAAATAATGAGGGGCGCCTCACAATCCAGGTGTTCCTTTAATATTTTCAGTATTGTATTATAGGTGTTTCTGTGATCATTTATCCTGTGTTCAGTTGCTTCAGTGCATTTATTCACAGGGTCAACCATGTCTGTTTTACCTAATTATCACGTAGTGCTTGTTGTTGTTGTTGTTGGTGTTGCTGTTGTTGTGCTAAACAGACTACCTGAACAACAATGAGTTTGAGCAACTCAAGCTAAAACGTTTTGTTTAATTTAATGTATTGAAAACTGAAGGGCATTATGATGGGGGGGGGGGGGGGGGGGGGGGGGGATTTACAACACTTTTGCAACACATCAACAAGCACACCTATCAAACTTCTGTAGCAACAACTTTGAGTTGAACAACTATGTATGGCATTTAAGTCTATCATAACCATCAGTATCTCAATAGCCTCGCAGCTAAGGCCAGATTTTGACCTAATTTCTCCTTGTTCTTTGTAAATGTAGACAGGGACTTAAACAAGGAAGCAAGCATGAATACCTTAGGTAAGCTTGTGAGAAGCATATAAAGCATCATCAATCACTGAACAATTATGAGAGAAAGA
The DNA here is from genome assembly GCF_902362185.1 of Chanos chanos. Classification (NCBI taxonomy): domain Eukaryota; kingdom Metazoa; phylum Chordata; class Actinopteri; order Gonorynchiformes; family Chanidae; genus Chanos; species Chanos chanos. Next base: position 21,313,407 of record NC_044496.1, read on the forward strand.
GAGAAAGAGAGAGAGAGACTTACAGACAGACAGGGAGAATGAATTGTAATTTTACAATCTGCTACTAGAACAAAAAGGAGAATCTTGTGACCAAGCAAAATTCTACTTGGATTCTTACGTTAATGCATCTTGCCATGTGAACACCCAAAATGTTTATAACTTTGTTCATCACTACACTGGTCACAGAGTATGTCGCAATTGTGGGATAGTGACTGCGACAATTCAGCAGTATGTTTGCATGATTTTAAATGGACATTGGTCCTGTGATAGTAAAGTAAATGTAGGTCCTCAGACATTTACAACAGTCAGCCTTTGATACATCTCCCCATAAGTAGAGAACCATGACTTTTCTGATCAGTCAGTAAACCCATTCTGAAGAATACCAACAGAAACATAAGATATTATAAGTAGCCTAATGTTAAGCATAAGATCGTGATAAATTTTAGTAGACTGTATGATGGCGCCAGTGCAGAGGATGACCAGGGGCATTTGGATGCTTTGTTGAACCGTGTACTAGAAAGACTGATTGAAATGGCCAATCATGTGAAAATAAACAGCTGGGATCGGTGCATACAGAAACTGTGGACTGAAATGTGTTTCCCACATTCTTTCAGATTGTTTGCATTATGTAGCATATTGTGCAAACAGTGGTGCACACTCTCACTAGTACCATATACAAATAAAAATATAATTAATGTAATCTCTGTAAAAATAAATAAATAAATAAAATAAAATGAAATAAAATCAAATGGTGACAAAGCAATTACTCTGAGAAGCTACTGGTCATTTTTATTCAAAGTACACAATAACTGAAAACAGCTTTAAATTAACTCTCCATCAGTTATTTGCTTTCTAATATGTATCTAACGACATCTTAGCAAGAAAAAAGCTTTGGTAGTCCTCCTACACCAAACAACCAAATCTTTCACTTAAGCAGGCTTCGTGCCTTCCAGATAAAAGGATGTCACGTAGTTTGTCTGACCACGGTGATCCTCCTGAGAAAATCAGCGCACCTCATGTATGCACACGCCATCCTCGCGCGCTTAGACGTGTAGACGTTTTGGGTTTTAAGTGTCAGAAATATACGTTTTGATACAAATTTTGTATTAAATGTGGCGACCTGCATTTAAGTTTTCATCCACAATGCGCGAGGAAAGGTAATCTTTCTGTGACGACACTGAAACTGTTCGAGTGGTTATTTTGGAGCTTTGCTGTACCCGTCGCCAGTGCGGGGAAACTAAGGGCAGCAGTTTGTTTTTCTTTTTATCGGGAAAGAATAATATGCTTTCGGCACTATGATAGACCACAGAGGGCATGCCAAAACAAAACATACTTAAAACTTTCGAAGAACCCACGCTTCCCAGGAGCGGGCGTTGTAAAGTTGTCGGTCTCTGGTCCAAGCGAGGAAGGCTGAAGGAACCATGTCAACTAACGTCAGTAACTTCAACAGTACCCTGCTGCCGTCGGTCACAGACTACTATTTTTCTGCGCTTGTATTCGGAATATTGTTGATTATTGTCATAATTTGTGGAAATGTACTTGTGTGCCTTAGTGTATACATGGAAAAGGCTTTAAAGACTACAACAAATTATTTCATCGTCAGTTTGGCAGTTGCGGATCTTTTGTTGGCTGTGTTGGTTTTGCCACTTTTTGTGTACACAGAGGTAAGACACAATTTGCGATTGCAAAATTAATATCGAACGATGTTTGCACCTTCAGGCGAAATAATTAAATCGTCATTAGTCAAAAGGGAAGAGCATTAATTCCTGGTTTAACACTTTTCTTTAACTTTTTTTTCTGCATGTTTGGTTTTGTTTAACGTGTCAGTCCAATTAAGATTACTGTGTTTTCCTGTAAAGGAAAGCAGTCTGAATATGAGCTCATTACACGAATGAACTGCGAGTCAGATGTCACTGATTTTAGAAAAAATATGAAAGCAACTGTGAAAAATGACTGCTGTGTTATTCTGCAATATGCAAATATTTTCTAGTTAGTTAAACTCATCTGAGTTAACGAAGTGGTAGGTCTGTATTTTCCAGTATACCTTTTTCATCGCTTAAGTTTTGTGAAGAGACATTTTTTTCAAATCCGCTTCCACACCGTAGCTCAGTTACATGAAAAGTAAAGCCTACTCAGAGAACACAACATTACCGTAAGCATAAGATTTGCGTGCATCAAATTGATTTTGGGGTTCATTTGTCCACTCAAAGTCCACTGTGACATGATTTAAAGTTTAAATTAAACATTTAATAAAAGTACAGTATATTTTCTATTTATGAATGGTTCAACAAAGGGGCCTCCTAATTACCCATAAAAGGAATGGTGCCTCCAGAGTATGCATGACTAACATGGTAAAATAAGCATGACTGAAAACCTAATTGAATCCCCTCTCAGTAATCAGGCTTCCTGATTTAGGCAACTTATCCAATCTTGTTAGCCTCAAGGTTCCATCACCAGTTTAATCTGTCAAGCTTGTTTCCTAACGGTTTATTCTTGTGAAGCTAGAACAGTTGTACAGTAGCCAGGAGGATCAAGGGTGATTTGAAAGTCAACATTGTTCAACTGTGTTAGAACATATATATAGATTCTAGGCCTACTGCTAATTGGCCCAGTCTGCTCTGTTCAGTGCTGTAAATATGTAGTCAGCAGTTTTATACAGGCAGTGTAACACTTATGTCATAGTGTAATCCAACTGAAAAAAATCACCATTATTTTTGTGAAACAAGACCTTCTGAGATCCTGTTGCATGATGACATGATTCAGTTGATAAATCTGTGCTGACAGTTTGTGCTGGGAGTCCAATCAATTACAATGGTGGTCCAAAATATGGAGATCAGGGCAAATGGTTCTTCCTGTTTTGCAAAGGAAAGACTCTCTTATTTGAACTTATATGGTCATTGCTGGAGGATGTTACTGTCGTTACTCATGCTTACAATTCTCAGAATATTCCTAATTTTTGTTTGCATGTTTTTACTTCTCTTTTGTTCACTTATATTTCACCAGTGAGTCCACTGAATGTCTGACCTAAACACGTCTCTAACCTCTCTTTGGCTCTGACCAGTTTCAGGGTGGCATCTGGTCCTTAAATATGGTCGTCTGTGATGGACTAATGACCATGGATGTAATGCTCTGTACGGCCTCCATATTCAACCTGTGTGCAATCAGCGTCGACAGGTTTGCCCTCCTTGGTCGTGTTTTGTCTTCATCGGTAGTAGTTGCATTTACATTAGTTGGTGACACAGAGTTCTTGATTGACAAAATGACCCTTTCAGGGCTAGAGGATAAATTGCATTTTTAGTACACTGCTTTCTAGGACACAACCTTTCCAGTTTGGTAAGAGCATATATTTACGATATGTAGTTGCTTTACGCATTAAATGAATATTTTATGGGACACAGATCATTCATGTTAACATTATTTGTATCTGAATGCTTTAGCATCCAGTATGATCATTGGATTATTTGTCAATAATGAGTTTCATTATTGCGCCAAAAACAAAAGGAAATTACATATCCCACTCAAAAACTGCAGCGCACACACACATATACGCACATGCACACAAACATTCTGTCGTTACTTGTATACCAGTATTGTTTTGCAATCCTGTGTATTTCTTTATCTGCAGATTCATTGCCGTTTCTATCCCTCTCAATTACAACCGGAAGTATGTTGACCAGCGGCAGATCATTCTGCTCTCCGCCACTTGGCTTCTGGCCTTGGCAGTGTCATCCCCCGTCATCTTTGGAATCAATAATGTCCCTCATAGAGACCCCAGTGAGTGTAAGCTTGAGGATGACAATTATGTGGTATACTCCTCTGTTTGTTCTTTCTTCATTCCCTGTCCCATCATGCTGCTGCTTTACTGTGGAATGTTCCGTGGCTTGCGTAAGTGGGAAGAAGCTCGCAAGGCTAAACTTCGGAATAGCATCCAGGCCTGCCGAAAGCTTCAGCACGCCACAGCTGCCGCTGCCCTGCCGCCCCTGTCGGGTCTCCCTCCCTCTTTGCCCCGGGTCATTGAACGAGACCTGGCCCAGACTAGTTTTGAGGAAATGGATGACTACCCCCCACCAGCCTGCCATTTTCCCTCAGAGTATAAGAACACTCCCATCCAGACTGTTGCCTATGCAGACATGCAGTATGTCCAGACGCCTCAGAGAAAGAGAGCCAAGATAAATGGTAGGGAGAGAAAGGCCATGAGGGTACTACCTGTTGTTGTTGGTGAGTATTAAAATTAAAACTGATATAATTCACTTTATTTCATTTGACTTAATCTGCTGTTGTGGATGGAAATACATTTACAAATTTACAATATTTACATTGTCAGTATTTTCACAACTCAAAAACTTTCAAATTAAAATAACAGGCTTTACAAAAGAGAATTCCATCTTGGGAGTTTTCACATTTGTGGAATTTACCTTGGGCCACAGCATAGCCTTCTATAAATAATTTGAGGTGGTTGAGTCATTTTCTCTGTGTCAGCCAGATACACTTCATTTTTTATGAACACTGTTCATCTGCTGCGTCTTTCCTCTTTTCAGTGTTTTTTCCATATACCCACATCAGAATGACAGCTTGGTCATTTTCTTTTTCACAGAACTAGAACATTCACCACATGTTAATGGCTTCTCAATAACAGGCAAATGGTAGCACACACTAGTGCAAAACAAATGGAAATGCTCATTCTTTTCAGTGAGGTGTTTGCTTTTTAAAATAACTGTGATTTTACATTTTTGAAATAACATATTACATTCATTACTTCTTGACTGCCTGGAATTGTCTTTATGATCAAAATTCAAAACTTTTCATGAAATAGAATGCTACTAATAGATACATATCTAACAATAAATACATGTATTGATAAATAAATTGCTATCAATGTTTTTAAAAAAACAGTGGTAGACATCTGGCAGATTAACAAAAAACCTAAAAGTCTTAGGCAGTACACCTGCTATGACATCTCACAGATGTCAAACAAATCTGGAAAAAAAAGGTAATGCCATAGATGGGAAGAACTTCATTCACTGTGCCAATTAGTCAGGACTGCCAATGTAGTGTTAAGTCTGTAAAGAAATAAGCCATTGTGTTCACACATATCCAGTATGATGTCATGTATTAGTGGTGAGACAGTGTTTTCTTTGTTTAATATCTGGCAAGTTTGTTTTGCTATCAAGTGCCAAAAGAAAAGTAAAATGTTCTATACATCAAAGCCTAAAATCCACTCATTACGTAATCTTTTGTTGTTTCTTACACTGTCCTCAGCCTCCAGTCATATGATGGTTCAGATAAGCAAAAGTTAAATTAGCCTTCACTTTTAAAGCAGCATTCAGTTTTAACAGTCATCACAAATGGACATGTGGAGTGAGAAAGGTCCGTCTTGTTACTTTTTGTAACAATTGTAGAGAATAAATTACAGTACATGGCCATTAAAACAGTGTTACACTTATCAAATATCAGTGCTGCTTAGTCAAACTGTCACTGTTGAAGGCCGTATAAGCAGTCAGTGGTGCTGACTTTTCTATCTAGGACCTGTTCGGTGCTGCTGTAATCCATTATTTCTAATTGTTAATAGGATTAACTGCACATTCTTATTTACTGTTTATTTATCGTTCAGGTGACTGCTGAAATATTTTTGTCTCATGTCTCCAGCAGTGGAGACGTATCATGCGTGGTTGTGTCAGAACAGAGAGTTGTATCCTTGTCATGCATTTTCATTCATTTGAATGATTCGTTCTATCCTTCTTGCATCAGTTTTGTTTCTGTGGGCACCACTTATGGTGGATACAATGCAGAACAAACCTTTGGCAGAATTCATTGGTTTATTGATTTGTTTATTAGTTTAGAACTTCTTTACGATTTTTTTCTTTTTTAGCGTTTGAGGTCAGCAAAAATCAAGTCAATTTTTAGAATGAGAGCAGATGGGGTAATTAAATGAAGTATCATCCAAACAGAATTATATCAACCTGTTACCAAGTACATACAATTTTTCCATATTTGTTTCATTCACTCAGGTATTCAGATGTGAAAAAAGTCATTTTGTGATAGTCATCTGTTCCATCAGAGTTTTTTGTGCAGAAGTGAAAGACAAACAGTCCACTCACAGTTCACATTATGTACTATTCAGGATCTTAACCACGTTTACAGAACTCTGGTGCCCGATTCATGAATTAAGCATTTCACCTAACACGGTACACAGCAGTTTTGTGAGTGCTTTAATTTCTCAAATTTTGCTCTATTGGCTCCAATATGCCACAGGGTACACATGTAGAAATGAGCCCCGATGAAGAGCTTAGTTTACAGATTCATGTCTCTCTTCACTGTAGTTTAAACAAGATATTGGCATGAGATTACATGGCTTTAGATAACTTTCCAATTTAAACTTAGTTTGTTTAACAACAGTGAGGATGTCTCTTTTAACTAAATACTTCAGTCTGAAAAATATGGAGACATGAAATATCAGATGTGATGCAGGCTATATACTTTTTGATGTATGTAGATAAACTGTGACTTGACAGATCAATTCATTTTAATAGAAACCTCATCATTGTTCAACAATGCACAACAGTAACTATGGAAAATGGAACATTGAAAAGGAACTTTATTAACTTTGTTACACTGTTATTTTATTTATTTATATGTTATTAGAATTACTAAATTAAGGTTGTGTTCACAATGCAGTCATGCGCTAATGTGCTTTGCATAATTCTTTGTTGCCACTGGGAGCAAAAGCTTGCTTTGCAATTGAATTTGCCATCCAATCATTCTGTCCCTTAACTTTCTTCTACCTTTGTTATTGGCGTTGTTTGGAGTTATTTGGGGTAAAAAAAAAAACTCTAGATATATTTTGTTTATAGTGCAAAAACACTGTCATGTAAAATCATTACTGTGTGACAGTTCACCATAGTGAAGCCTTAATACCAGAATATTCTTTCTCCTGTACTGAGTCTGTCTCACACTGACACTGTTATTGTAAGTTCCCATGGTTCTTAGAGATGTAATATATATATATTTTTTTTTCCTTCTGTCTTCCTTCAACTCCAGGTGCCTTCCTCTTCTGTTGGACTCCTTTCTTTGTTGTTCACATCACCAGAGCCCTGTGTGAGTCATGTGACATCTCACAGCACCTCATGAGCACTGTCACTTGGTTGGGATATGTCAACAGTGCGCTCAATCCCATCATCTACACGGTCTTCAATACAGAGTTCAGAAAGTTTTTCCGCAGATTTCTTCACAGCTGCTGCTGACAGCCGCTGGGTTAAAAAGACTCCAGTAAAGTGAACCAGACAAAATGCTGAGAAATTATCCTATATGTACACATGTAACTGATATATCCATCTATACATTATATGCATACAAATGTATATGTCATTTTATTGTTACACTTCAAATTGTGCAGTCATGTTTTTTTTCTACAGTCTGTTTCATTCTTGCCAATACTTTTTATGCCTGTGACAGCAATATGTATGTTTTGGCGATTTATTGTGCCAACCATTTAATCTGTCCACGTTTTATGTGGAGCCAGTCTCCCGTAAAGCTTATTATACCCATACATGTTTGAGATATACATTGTGATATACTGTAAAATGACAGGATTCAACTTATCCTTGAAACTTTACATATCTCTATATAATTTATAGACAATAATGTTTTTTTCCTGAGTTTCCTGAATGGAGCTACACTATGAAAGATTGCCTTGTCTTTTTTACAGAGTCACAGATAAATAAGAATGCCATCTCTGATGAAACAGTTTATCTATGTTGAAACTATGGAGGCTGGAGAGAGAAAGACGGTGTAAACATGTTAAACTCAAGGATGTCATATAATATAAATGTATGAATAAAGAAAGCAGAATTTTCTCTCAAGTGATCCTAAGCTTAAGTAGAATCTACATCTTTGACTGCACCCATAGCTGTTTCACAGTTCATTTTGCTGCAACACACCCCAAGAGGACGGGCTGACTGAGGCAAAAGAGAATATCTGGGTTGTCCTGGACAGATGATGAGCTCAAGATTGTGGTTGTGACTGTGGGATTCTCTTTAATCAGAGATCTTGGCCATCAAATGAAAAGACACTTTAATCTAATGAGGTTAGAAACCAGTCCTCAGTAGGGTCACAGAAGGCTAAACTTACCTTGTGGATGTGCCATAACATCATTAGAAAAAGTCTAATTAACTACACCCAAGGCTCTGGGGTTTAAAAAGTGAAATTCAGTTTCTGACACATTCTCTGAACCATTATCTATGCACTCTTATGTCTTCAGTAGGAACCAGACACCTGGGCATTGCCACCCCCTCCCTTCCCTTTTTTAATAATATATGAAATGTCTGCATGATCTAGTGTACCCCTGGAAACATATGATGAAGGAGCAGCAGTTAGTAAGACCTAGGCCATGCTGAACCTTACTTCCACAGTGTGAAATGCTGACAGACCTTCTTTTTATGGCTCACAAAGGAGAGATTTGATGACAAAAATGAGGTCCCCCTGACAATGCACACAACATTTTACACACTGTCGTGGAACTGAAGTTCTAAATGTTAAAGTCAAATGCCAGGTTTTTAGCCTACCAAGTCTCTCCGATGCATAATTCTTTATAGGTTAATTTCTTTGGGTGAATGACAAACCACAGAGTTCAAAGACAGAATATCAGAGGTCATATTGGCATATGTGGACTCATCTAGATCCAAAATACAAAACAAAAGGATTTTGATAAAATATCTGACTTCAAAAATGTCTGTACATTGATGAACTAAAGCGGGGTTTTTAGCCATGTCAGAGAGGAAGACGTGAGACTGTGGAGATAAACATGAAGGACCGTGAACTTCTTCCATCAATTAGTAGGGCAGACTTATGTGGGACAAAAAATTTGGTTTGGAGCAGTAATTGAGATAATAAATAATAGTTTCAGGTAACAGAGGTTTCCATTTATGTTGATACTTTATATTTTAAAATGAATAATTAAAAGACAGTTTAAGTGTCTAGAGATTGGAAATGAGTTTCACAGCAAAATGAGCATAGATTCAACATAATGCTCTGAGAATTCAGCTCATAGAGTCCATGTCTTTCATTTTTCAGAGAAAAAAAAATTCATCCACCAAAAAATATTTGCTGCTTAAAGACAGAAGGTTGAACCAAACTGACCCAGTCTGTTCACGATGATATAATGATTTTCAGCTTGTCTTGGGACACTAAGTCAGTCAGCAGAGTCTCTGGGCCTCACAAATACGAGGCCTACGGTTAGGCATACATGAGTCCAGAACCAAGCCCTCTCTCAACAAGCCCATTTCAGAGACAGGTGCAGTGACTGGGCACAGCTCTGTTCTGTGACTCCAAGACAAAATTACAAAACTCTAATACCAGACTGCAGTCAGAGACTTCATTCCTCATTCTTCTTCAAAGCCTGAAAAGACACAAAATTGAAAACAATATTGATTTAAAGTTGATTTTATCTACATCCAAATTTAGAATAACTAACATCAACAACCATAAATATACAACAATAAATAAACAACCACTTTGACCCATCCAATACACACCAGTAGTGAGCACACACACACCATATGATGAAACATCTATATATACACAGCAGGAGTAGTTGATTTGTTTAAGCCCTTGTCCATTTTTAAGATAATGAGCATCTGGGACACAATCTGGTGCAACCACATAAGTGACTGAGAGAAATAACAGGTCATAACCTACCCTGTCAGTGGTGCGAGCCATGAGATCCTCCAACTCTTGCATCCAACCAAGGGCATCAGCCAGTTTCTTCACTCCACTCACTACATCACCCAACTCAGCTATGTCATTGTGCCGCTGCAGCCCCCATGCAAAAGGTCCAACCAGGTCTCGGTTTATGAGGAGACGGGATACAGAACCACGAACGGCACCAGCCAGGCTGGCAAAGGGCTCCACCTGCAGGTCAAACAGAGTCACAAATCTTTGAGGCTTCTCAGGGAACCTATTAGTTTCCATTTAGCTAAGTGACAGCATTGTTTCCAATAGTACTTCACTGTTGAGCCACACTGCCTTGACAAAAAGCCACCAGGACCAGACTGGATAATAGAATATATATGAACGGTGTATAATAATGCTCAAAACTTGTGAAACAGTGGCATCTGCTGGTAAAAAAAACCCTAAAGGATGAAAATTAAATGGTCTCAAAAAGGAAAATGACTGACATTGCAATCTCTATATAACAAATTAAAGCCTGATCCTGAAATCCATGGATATAGATCTGACTAAAGACACATAACTCATAAATATGAAGACCCATTTTGGCCTTACCTCCAATGATGTGCCCATTATAATAAGCAGGTCTGCCACTGGAAAGTCTGTAAGGTATCTGAAGAAGTGTGGAGGGAGCTCTTCACCGAAGAACACAATGTCAGGCTTAATAACTCCCTTACAGGTTGGGCATTTGGGGACAGTTCCTTCCATTATATCAGGCTTTTAAAAAAGAAACACATAAACTGTTGTTCAATTGAACTATTTTACAACTCTCTTGTATGGCAGCGTAACTCCACTGAAACAGATTCCAAATCTAAATCATAAAAAAAATTGATAATTTATACTAACAACAATCTTGCACAGACTACAGCAGAATACTGTGACATTACTTATATTTTTATGTAAATATTGATCATGATACAGATTGTGAAATTGAGAACACCAACACGTAGTTCTTCTCCATTGTATTCCTTGCGACACATTGTACACGTGGCTGTGGCAAATGTCCCATGTGCCTCCACCAGCATCTTAGGTGGAATGCCTGCCACTGCAAAAACACAAACACAAGTGTCGATTAACTGAGCGGACATTAAGGAGGAGTGGACATTAAATAAAACAGGACTAACGTACTTCGCTCCAACCCATCAATGTTTTGAGTGTACATCCTGAGTAGCTGGCCCTTATCGTGAAGAAGGCGAATGAAGTAGTGACTTAGGTTTGGCTGATAGTTGCCAGGGTACAACTCCTTCGCCAAGGCAAAGAAGGGCTTGGGGTTGTGGTGGAAGTAGTTTATTTCAAATATGGCCTCAGCATAAGGTAGGTTGTACTGCTGGAGATTATCATACAGGCCACTGCCAGGAGATCTATTACAGAGTGGGGAGAGCAGATCAGTAGCATGTTACATACAGGTAATACACATATTACTTCCTAAACAAGGAATCAGGCAATTAAAGTGATTAACACTGTGTTAATTTTACCTAAAATCTGGTATACCACTGGGTGTGCTGATTCCTGCTCCCGCCATAACCACAATTCTTTTGTACTCTTTTTCTCTGATTCCTCTGGCAATGTCCTCAATAGTTTGCTGCTGGGCACTACCACTGCCTCCTCCAAATAATCCTCGAATCCCATGCCAGGTGACTATGACTCTCCTATGGGGTAAAAGTAGCACTGGCCGAGATAAATGAAGTTCCAAGGAAACGCTGGGCTAACGTGATGATGCACAGCAACTAACGAAAAGGAATACTTACTGATAACTCCTTCTTTCTGGAGGACAAATGGAGCCCGCCACGAACCTGCGTGAGAAATTCGCTGAGAATGTGTGCCTGCGATAGAATACCCTAGACAGATCTGGGATAAAACCGCATAACATCAGCGACTGTGCGCTCCAGCAGTATCACGTAATAGACACTTTGATGAACTGTAATAGGTGTTACAGTTTGCAGCAATAACATTCGTGTGGTTACTTTTTCTGCAATCAACAGTAAACACTTTCAACCATAACTTGCCTTACATTTGATATTGTGGTTTAAACATAGCCTGTACTGTAAAATCACCCGCGAGGTCATTAAGTACATTGTAATTTGTTGTTTGGCTAAACAGACAATGAAGGAATTAAGCCGTGTTCAACATATGATAAAATCGCATAAATGGTGCACATGCGTTATACTTAGAGCATAATAATTTCTGCACAAACTATCAAAACATAGAATGCTGAAATTGCGGCTGCAATTCATCTGACCTTATGACGACAGCGTCACACAACCGTAAACTGCATAAACTCTCGGATAGTGCAAAAGAAACTTGCTAAAAAAACACTCCCATGAGATTTGTACTTTGTTGACACTTTGTTAAGATTATTTTGATAGCATAGTAGTCAACAATACGTTGTTGCTGAGTTCTGACAACATTATCTGGTTTTGAAATTTTGTGTAGCTCAAAAATTTCGAGAAGTTAAGGTAATTATAGAGGTCAATCCACAGGCGGCGTTCGCATTATATAGCTAGCGCAGACTCTTCAATTTGCGCGTGACATACGACCTTTGAATACGTGAAGCAGGGAGCATGTGGAACCATGCTCCGGCGAAAGTAACATGACAGGACATCATAGCAATGTCCATGTCAGTATTAATCACCCGGATATCTATGCATTTGTTCACAATGAAGCAAAACAGTTGTCTCTGAGTCCAGTGACTGTAAATTGCAATCTAGGGCGTAAGCAGGCAGTTTGACCAAGAACAGGATTGGCCAAGAACAACGATTGCTATGGTCAGGTGCATAAACCTGTTAGTGCAAGGTAAGCACCAACAAATAAAAAGTCATTGTGATCACCATCCTGTTGTGAGACACTTCCGTCCTGAGGGGAAAGGTTTCCCTCAGGATGACAATGCCCCCACCCACAGGGCACGATTGGTCGCAACAGAAATGATTTAATGAGTATCTGCAAATAATCTCAAACCATTTAAAACGATCTAAAGCCAAGTGAACACATCATAGGCGATTCTGAAGCAACTCCTGAGGAAGCATTTCCCACCAATGTCAACAAAACACCAGATAGTAGAATTTCAGACAACTGAAGAATCAATGCTAAGATGTTCTGAAGCTGTTCTGGCCGCTCCTGATGGCCGAACGCTCTATTAATACACTGTGTGGTGATTTCCTCATTTTAGCAATTCATCGTACCGTATTGTTCGTTTTGGGGATGTCGCATTTATCACCACTAGGGGGCAGTAGTGCCCAGAATGGTAGGTCATGTGGCTTTTAATGGGGTGTATAAAAATCATTAGGTGACAAGAAACTGACACACTTGTCGCGGCAGCATCCGCTTCTAGCGCAACAACAGAAGAAGTAAAGCAATAGCGCAAAACAAACACAGCAGCAGATATATAATCAGAAACTGTATGTCGAACTTGGACACTACGCCACTGCACTGGATCAGGGCCTAATAATCTCGAAAATTATATTACAAATACATAGACTAGAACTGTAAATATTTCTAGCTCTGCAAACACCAGACTTGTCCAACTAAGTGAGTGGCTAAAGGATATTTATTTTGTTTGCAGAATAGTCACTATAGCCTGCTCAGTCTAAAGCTAAACTAAGTAATGTTTGGAACCAACACCTACCATTTAAAATATCAGGCGGGGTGGTGAAGGTTGTATTTCAGCTAAAGCGCAATGTCGCCTATGGATTACACAGGTATTTTCTCGAAAAGTCTGTCCAAGGTTCCCGTCCACTAACGAATAAATAATTGAAACTGTGGAGTCCATGAACCAGGTGTGTAAAATTGATAATGTACACATTTTACAAGGTGTACACTGTAGGCTAAATTCAACACAAGTTAGAACTACATGGCAAATCTAACTTTGTTACCGGTTTTATTACACGACCGCACGTACTTAACTCAAACACTCGCCAGACTAACTGTGCCCTCTCACGAGTGAATTCCAGTTGCCTAAATTTACAAAAGGAAAGGAAGACTTGTCCTGGTGATTTTGCTGCGTCGTTCCGGGAACACTAAAAGCAATTATTTTGCTGTTAACAAAGCTAATACACTAACACTGATATCGTTGTCAGGCTTAGGTTTCATCTAACCTAAAGAGACAGACTGCATAAAACTGATTCAGTGTTGATGGCTATAGCAGAATTTATTGAAAAATGTCCATTTGGGATGAAAGTATACATATTTGCTCTCAGTGTGTTTACATGGCCCACAACAATAGTACTGTCTGTAGGAACTTTGCCCCGATCAAAATTTGGACTAGAGTGGTCAAATTTAAAGTCCCCCTACATTTTAATTGATTTAAAATGGTAGGGCAGGACATCATCGCAGTATGGTGTATGCAGAGACAACGCAACAGCAGAAACCCCAATTTTGTTTTAAAGACGATTCAGTTTAATAGATGTTTTAATATATCTTGTTTTTTCAAAAAAGTAATTGACGCATTGACTCACCGGGATCACTCGATTAGCTACTTTGCTAATAATCTGTTTACACGTGTTGACTCGATCCATGTCAAGATTAGACGAATGCGTTGTGCAGTATTTAGGTTTTCTCCCCTGTCTTAAAGAATAAAAGATCTGCATCAGTTCATAACTGGGTCCGATGTCTGAGTAAACAACTTTTGCACCTTCTGCTCGATTCAGTGCCATAGGCCAAACTTCTATCTATCTATCTATCTATCTATGAAAGAAGCTCTCAACTCACAGAGAGTAGGCTTCAATGTGGTGCCGGTCATAACTCATAGAGCTGTTACGTTGCATTAGAGATGAGAAGGTGATTCTTAAGAATTTGCATATAATTAGCGATTATTATGATGTAGGCTGATGCATAAAAAACCTATACAGCGTTGTCATTTTTCCTAAAACAAAGTGTCTTGTCCCGTTCTTTTTAGCGGGAGAAATTAGGTTAGAAGAAGGATATATCCAGTATGTTTTTCTACAGTAAAAATAATACGACGTTGTCTCAGACTCTATCTCTTTAAGAACGACGAGAAGGAGAGCGTGTGTGGGGGAGGGGTATTGGCTGGGGTGGAACAGTCCTGTAATGAGCATATTCTGGAGGCACTGAGCATCATTTGGGTTTAGATAATATAGGTTAAATACCTCTATATGTGCCTATACACACCAAAGAAGATCAAATTAAAGGAGAAAGAGGATTTTTCTCATTTCATTTTCTTCTTTATAGTCTTCCTGGGAAGGAGATTCACCTCCACTTCACAGCAGGAGAGCAGAACGAGAACAGAGAGAAAAAGAGGAACAGAGAGAGAAATACTGTACCAGATAGGTCTTTTGCAGTGTGTGTGAAGCAAGATCATATTCTTCATTTTATAGCATGCATTAGAGGAGGTTTTTGTCCTCTTTTATATTTAAACGTGCTGGTGCTTTATATTCCTTTCTTATATATATTTTTTCATTTTTCTGTGCTTGTGCGGCACGTTTGGGGGTGGGGAGCGATGTGATGTCTGATTGAGCGTATCAATGCTGCTATGTGGATCTCGGAGGCTGTGGAAAAAAACTAGGCCTGGTTTGCATCCAGATCTCCAAGCAGGGAAGCGGTGCAGGGCTGTGTGTGTGTCGGACTGGAAGGGCCGTGCGGAGGGTGCAGGAAATGCTTATGATCTGCATGCCCAAGGGAAGAGGCATGTATAACAGAAGTATTCATTATCTCAAGCCCAGCACATAAAGAGAGGAGCAACGTCATTGGGACAGTAACCTGAGAAGTTTATCTGGTTCTTTTTTATCACATGGACATGCTGTAGAGGACTTTTTTCCTGACCACATCTCTATCATTTTAACCACAGTCTTCCTTCACTGATTATTACTTGTTTTCATTGACATTCTGAGAATTTGCCAAAACCTGTTTCATGCATGTCCACTGGCGGCAGGTTTGACTTTGATGATGGGGGGTCGTATTGTGGAGGATGGGAACAGGGCAAGGCACATGGTCGAGGTGTTTGCACAGGTCCCCAAGGCCAAGGGGAATATGCGGGAGCTTGGAGCCATGGGTTTGAGGTTCTGGGAGTGTACACCTGGCCAAGTGGTAACAGTTACAAAGGTACCTGGGCACAGGGAAAGAGGCATGGCATTGGTGTGGAGAGCAAAGGGAGATGGGAATACAAAGGCGAGTGGACGCAGGGATTCAAAGGCCGTTATGGAAAACTGGAGAGCACAAGCAGTGGTGCTCGATACGAGGGAACCTGGAGCAATGGTTTACAAGATGGATATGGCTCAGAGACGTACTCTGATGGAGGTGAGAGCAGACACACAGATCTTGCCACATTCTGATCACTCTATTGTTGTCAGCCAGTTTTTTTCAGTCTGTAATCGTCTCTAGCACCTTTGTAGCCTGTAGTCACTAAAACCTAAACTGGTTGTTCAATCTGTACAAAATAGTGAGCTAAGATGCAAGAAAGATAGAAAGTGTTCTTTGCAATTATGTAACACTGCAGTGTGACAGAGAGTTAGCTCAGTGTTTGAGTATTTTTGTTAATCCACATGGTATGTCTCTTCTCCTCTATATCCTCTTGTTCTTCAGCTAATAGCAATATATTGGCTTGTAATAAGCAGACGTGTCTAAAAACATAAATCGCCATTTCCTCAGCTAAGACGCCTCTGTACAGTAAATTGCCATGGAAACATACAGGCAGCAGGTCATTGTGTCAACCGAAACTGAAATGTTCTGGAGTCTGACTGGATACTCTTATTTTAGTATGTTTTGCTGCTTGCAAAATGGTCGTTTATTAATGATTGCAGACAGAGTTCCATAAATTGGGACACACAGAGGCTAACAGAAATATCTTTTAACGTCACGGGATAATATTAGCTTAATCCGTGTATAGAATAGCATTGTCCGATAAATGTGAGGATTTACTCCCATTTTGATGACATTTCAAAACTCGACTACTGACAAAATTGTGAGACTAACGGAGAGCATTTTTGTAGTTTGGTTTTACATCGTTGGGTTAATCACGAAAGACCTCAGTGTTTCGGAGCGGATTTACAAATAGCATTCGTATATTACAATACGTTGATGATGTCCACTTGTATGACATGTAACCTTTGTTTAAAAAGTTTATTTAAAGTTAATTGTCAGTCATATATTTCAGGACCCTGGACAGCTCCTGTTCTGTTCTTTACCAGTTTGTGACGCAAAGCACAGATGGTGGAGCTTCAACAAGAATTTTAAACTTGGCCATAATTTTCCTAAATAAAATTTGTGTGCAGCAGCGTTTTGTGTATTGCTATGTGACAAGTGAAAAATTCAAATAATCTGTACACTGCATCCAAAATATAGTGGCCCAGAACAGCTGTTTTGGTATTGGACTCACAAATGAGTTCCCAAATATTTTACAGATCAGAAAGACTCTACTGACATAATTAGAAATTTGTGATATGATACACTGAGTCATGTAATATCAGTTGTATGTTTCTTTTAATCTGTTCTTTTCTCTGTTACCTTCCCAGGCACATACCAAGGCCAGTGGTTGGGAGGAATGCGTCATGGCTATGGAGTTCGACAGAGTGTGCCTTACGGCATGGCAGCAGTTATTTTCTCGCCTCTGTGCACCTCCATAAACTCGCTGCGCTCAGAGCACAGTGAAGGGGCCCCCGTCATTGAAGATAACACAGGTGTGGGTGGGGTGGCAGGAAGTCCGGTGGGCCGAGGTGGTTTTGTACTCACAGCCCACAGTGATGCAGACAGGCAGAGGAAGAGAAAGGGACGTTTCCGTCAGTCCATCCTTAGTGGTCTAAAGTTGCGTAGGTCTGAATCCAAGAGCTCTCTGGCAAGTCAGCTTAGCAAGCAAAGCTCCTTCTGCAGTGAGGCTGGCATGAGCACAGTCAGTTCAGCTGCTTCAGACATCAACTCCAACGTCAGCCTGGGTGAGGTGGAGGCGGGTGGCAGCGTGGATGCCACGGTTACTGAGACGTATGCGGGCGAATGGAGGAGTGACATGCGAACAGGTTGGGGTGTCAGCCACCGCTCAGATGGGCTTCGTTATGAGGGTGAGTGGTTAGGGAATAAACGGCATGGATATGGCTGCACGACCTTCCCTGATGGAACCAAGGAGGAAGGGAAGTACAAGCAGAATACGCTGGTCAGTGGCAAGCGGAAAAACCTAATACCACTGCGTACCAGCAAAATCCGTGAGAAGGTGGACCGTGCAGTAGAGGCTGCAGAAAAGGCTGCAGAATTTGCAAAACAGAAGGCTGAGATTGCTTTGTCGAGGTAAACCTTTCAGAAAGCTCCACACCAACAGAACATCTGAAATTCTCCCACTTAAAACCCCCCATCCCTCCACCCTACACAGATATACACAAAATAAGGCAGAGGTGCTTATGCATGTATAAAACCAGTAATGGATAGCATGATTCTTAAAACAACATATGATCGTCCCATTTACCAACACACTATTTGGGATGAATCTTATGCTGTTGGGTCTTAGTGAAATTTTGGCTGTGTCAGCTTCATGAGTGAGAAACACAAGCCTAAGTGTCATTACCATAAAAAGCTTTCAACCTGTCAAGTGCAGTTAGGGTGTATCTTTCATAAGATTGTTGGTCAAAAAGCTGACCCCATCTCTCCCACTTAGGATGAGCCATGCCAGAGGGAAGGCAGAGGCTGCTGAAGGAGTTGCACAAAGAGCCCTTGAAGAATGTCGTTTGGCCAGGATTATTGCCAAAGAACTCTCCCCCTCCTTTCATCACTATGGAAATGGTCAGTAAACCTCAAACGAGCCATTTCCAAACTGTTTAGCCCAACATTCAACCAAAAAGATTAAATGCTCCTTAACTATGTTATTCTTTCTCTATGTGGTTTTGACCCAGGATAGTACAATGTTAGTCCCATTTGAATAAGTATTCTCGCTTAAATTTTTACTTGCAATTTGAACTTATTTATTGTAATTTTGAACACTATGCATACTTTAATTTCAGTAGCATCTTCCTTGTCCTCTTTGACAGGTCTGGAATGTCAGAGGCCTAAACGTCAGGCTAAGAAAGAGAAAGATGTTGAGGTGGTGTCTACTGGGACAGACAGCCCTGAACTTTGCACACCAGATACAACACCCCCTGCCCTGACACCTGATCTGAGTCCGGCATTGAGCAGTCCCTCCTCACCCCCATGCAGTCCACCCTCTCATCGCACCAGAAATGCCTGCTTCAAGCGCCAGAGTGCAGTGGATGAGCATGGGCCGGGTGAGATTCAGGTTCTGGTAGAGGGGAGAGGTGTGGAGCACCTGAGGAGTGGGGCCAATAACTGGACTACAGACATGTATCCTGCAAGAAGAGGAAGTAAGGGGGATAGCAGCCGTTCAACAACCCCTTCCTTGCTGGAGGAAGAGACTGGTCATATCAATGGTCATGAGCAAACCTCCTCTACTCACAAGTCATGGGAGAATGGCACTTCCAATCACAAGCCTATTGAGCATGTTTCTTCCGAAAAAATCTGGGAGCATGTGTCTTCCAGCCAGAAGCCCTGGAAACATGCATCCTCCAATCAAAAATCCAGGGAGTATATGATCTCCAACCACAGAGAATGGGAGCAAAAGTCATCCAATCACAGTGCTTGTGAGCATGACACCTCCAGTCTCAAACCACAGGTGCATATATATTCCAATCACAAGGCTATGGGCCATAATTTGTCTAATCACAAGGCCCATGAGCATGCCTCTTCCAACCACAAGCCAAAGGACCATATCTCCACACATATTAAACCACCAGATCGCGTGTCCTCCCATCACTATCCTCGAGAGCATGTATCCTCTTATCACAAACCACAGGAGCATGTCCATTCCAATCACAAACCAAGTCAAATCATTCCCAATCATTCAGCTGGTGAGCCTAGCTTTTCAGATTATCAACTGACAGATCGTGGAGCCAGCAATTCCACTCTGGGCTGGACCATTGAGAATACTCCCCAGTGGAGTCCCTCCCACTCAAAACTGCAAGAGAAAGAGGACAAGCTGAATGACTACCGGGTTGAAATGAGGTTTCAGCCCCTTGACTCCCATCAGCACTTTGGCTCAGGCATGGAGTGCTCAAGTCTCCAAGGGCACAACTCACAGAGACTGCGTCAAAGGAACCTGGAAAGCAAGGAGTGGGGCCTCGCAGACAGAGAGGGATCCATGGACTCTGTACAGATGTTGGACAGCCTGAATGTGGGGGTAGATTTGGAGGAATGGCCTTTGCACAGGGATGTCACTCTTTCCCCCCCTTTACCATCATCCCCAGTAACACTAGAGCATGATGCAGAGCATCTGAAGCGGATCAAAACAAACTCAGTAAGTGGAACCCATGTTTAAATGATAAATACTCGCACACTGGAAAACAGCAGATGAGCAGTAATGTATATATAGTATGTGATATGATTGTGCTTAATACGCCAAGTGATAGAGTAGCTGGAACAACTGAAAGCATGCTGAAGATATAAAAAAGAAACAAAGAGTAGCTGAAACATGTAAAGCATACAAAAGGTAAAACAAGCTAATCGAATTTTCTCTTCCTCTCTCCACAGGGCTCCAGCTCTGTTCTAGTGGTCATGGTGATTTTACTCAACATTGGTGTAGCCATTTTGTTCATTCATTTCTTTATTTAACTATATGGCCTATAGAATGTTATCAACCGCACTGTCATCAAAAGTAAGGTATGAACCCAATGCACACTTAGCTCCTCTTTAATGAAAATAGACAAGTCCTTGTAATTTGTGCTCCACATTCACTGAAATGGAGATTGAATGTTTCTTTTGTGGTTTCATTAGTTTGATCTTTTTCATTTATTACCTATTAATTATTAGTTAATTTTCCTTAAACCATAATAAAAAAAAATTTACAGTGTTATTTAGGACGTACAGTATTACAAAATATTAATTTTGAATGTAATGCTTGATTTATTTTACTTTATTTTTCAGGTATTTAATGAAATTATCATGTTTTCGAGAGGCACCAGGCCTGTGCTTTCATTGAGCAGTAAGATAGTGTAGTTTAGTAAGATGGTTTTATGTATAAAGATGTAGTGCATGTGCGATGGTCAAATGCAAGTGGCAATGACATGTCACTTGACAGCCCAAAAGTACACACTTTCACTATATCCCAGGGTACAGCCCTATACAAGCGCTGCAACCATACCCTTACTCACCTCACCCAAGACCTGACACAGCTCTTCTCATCTACATACCCAGATTTTATGCATTAAAGAGTCTGAGATAAGAGCTATCTTAAAGGGCTTCATCATGATATATTCATTATAAAACAAACATGCATGAATGTTGAACAAAGCATATGCACTACGTTCTCCCTACGTCCACAGCACTACTCGGTGTTATCCTTGAATTGCAGCACAATTCCATCCATCATTTACTTTATTTTATCTCATGCCAAATACAAATACACTGTAGATACACTACTATGCCAAACTCACAACTCAAAGGAAACTTTTTTTTTTTATTACGTAAACTCGCAGCATCACATCTGCCACATGATCATAACCCATAATGGAGGTGCATCTGTGGTTGAGTATTATGGCTCATGCTCTGTAAAGTTTAGACTGTTACCTTATGACCACTGCTTTAAATATATTATATATTACTGAAGAGTTAGCATCTTTTAACAGTTTGCAAGACATCATTGAAAATGCTGAGTGCCTTTCTTTAATTGAAAAATCATCCCAGCAAGCAGGCTCTATATAGGTAACAACACATTTTGAGGTTACATGCAAGAGCATGGAACAGTCTGTCTTCTAATGAAATTCAAAATGAAAGAGTTGGCTTAAGAACAATGAGCCTGAAGAGATTTTTACAGCATGTTTGTTAGCCTGTCTTATTCTGCTGTTATTATGTGTGAATTTCTGCCTGTCTCTCTGTCCAGCAACTTAGGTGACAATAGGGACTGAAAGCAGTGTAAAAATGCCAGCTTTTGTTTCTCAGTGGGACCTAACTGAAATCATCTAAATTTATGAATGATAAACTGCTACTGTATATTTTATACTACTCATCCAGTGACATTATCATGTTGTGAAATCATTGCATGCCCAAGCATGCTCTTTCTTACGCGATGATTTATGAGATTGTTTCCAAGTTATGTGAAAAATTAATAAAATGTTTCAGGTTATGATGTGGTTTGAAACTTCAATGGTAAAATATACACACTTTATTCAATGGGATTATGTTGTCACATTTTTCCACCTTTCAGCATTAATGAGATCAACCTCAACACTGTCCTGGCTAACTAAAATATAAAGTTTTCTGGATAGTATATATGTCTAATACAGATTTTTATTAAATTTGATCAGATTATATCTTCAGTGACAATTTTTGCTTTAAAGTGATTGTGCACATTGGATGGTTTCAATGCAGACTTATGTGATGTTCAAACTGTAGCATGTTCATTGTCAAGACATGCACCACAGAGCATATCTTTCAATCCTTTAGATATTCAAGTGGTCTTTGTCTTGGCTAGACGTGTTTGTGCTAAATTTAATCCAATACAGTGGCTGTACGTGTATTTCCTTGAGAACTGGCCAACACAATTTGAAGACCTCGATTCAAAATAAATAAATGAATAGAAGGGATTGTCATACACATCGCATTCGATTGTGTTTGATTGTCTACAAAAGAGAGGATGGGCACAAATGGTCGACAGCATGAAAAGACGTCAATACAACATTACAAAATATTACTGCTGATATTGTGTATCCATTTTGTTGCTTCGAGAACTTACTCGAAGTAAGAGGTCAGTTAATTGGCCCGCAGTATTAAAGGTCTGTTTGTAATTAGAATTGTGAGTTATTTATTTATTTATTTATTTTAGGGATTTATTTTCTGCAACGGCCAAAATAAAAAAATGTTGTGCCACAGCAATTTCTCATGCAACTAAATAGACAAGTAGCATAGCATATGCATTTTTTTCGGTGTAGCAATCATCACAAACTATGGCGAATTATAATAATTCTATCATAATTTCCCTCAAGTATTTTGGGTTTGGTATATTACGATGAAAATATTTTGTGTCTTCCTCACAGCCTTCATTTCTTTCAACAATAACAGGGACGTTCATCAATTGTAACATTTGCAGAACTCCTAGGTTTCTTTCTTTATATGATCCGAGATACAGTTTCCTCTTGCCTTAAATCCGCCCAATTGGGTGTCCGCTTTGGTCGGGGGCTGGTCAGGGAGGTCCGATGCGTCAGAGAACAATTTGGGCCTCTTCAGGCTACGATTCAGCTCCATTTTGCCCAAAGACATCTTCGTTTTCCAGCATAACAGAGATACTCGTGCGGAATAAAGGTACTCGATCGATGGGAACATTATCAAAGATGCTGCGATTTCTCTTTCAGCAACATTATTGTGTACAGTTTTGACTAACTAGCCAGCTAATGACATGATGCGTTTCGGGCTATGATGGATCTTGCCAAATTAGGATGCCGTTGTGCTGTCCTCTAACGAGGGATTCTTTATCTGTTTCACTATTGTCTGTGTCCAGTGTGGAGGAAAATCAATTTGCCCAGTTAAATTTTAACAGTTACAGAAGAGCAATTACATTAGTGGAGCTAATATGACGGCTAGCTGGCAGTGGTAGCCTGCCTCCACATTGCTAGTCAGCTAAAGTTGGTTTATTGCCTTTGTGAAACATTTTAAACCAAAATCAGATAAACAGAATTCATCTCTAAATTCATAACGTCGAGTAACGATTGTCTGAGAAGAATATGCCGTTATCAGCGCTGTTTTGTAAAGGACTGTGACTGGTATTTTCAAGTGAGAAATCACGGTCACGCTTTTTATCACAAATTTGGACATCCGTAGCAGCTACCTGTGTATAGCTTCTAATCGCAGTGTTCGTTCATTATCGGAGTTCAAAGAATTCAATGTCTAGAAATATGTTCGCCGGTTTTTGACGTCTAGAAGTAGCTACGATGGTGGTGCTTATTTACAAAGGGTCTTATCTTCCATTTTCTTCAAATCTTATATGGGGAAAATCAACATATGAGCGTTATGTCGAGAGAAAAAGTTTAAGATTGACGAAGAATGTATGACCAACGCTTTCTGAAGAATGTAACTTCAAATTAGCTTTTAAAGAGCGTCTCTGGGCTGTAAGAACAAAATGATGACGAAAAGTAGTTTAATTAAATCTTGTAAATTGGGAATAATCTTGATGAGAGAAGATGGATTTGTTTTTAGTAAATTTTCTGTCTTTTTGCAGGGATTCCTCCACTGATGTTTCAAGATACATCACATTTTCTTTCTCCTGTAGCAACCTTTTCTGAGAGAAAAAAAAAAGCAAACTGGTTTCAGATCCTCAACATACAGGACCTTATTTGTAACTAACTTAACCTCAAAATAAACCTTTACCATCTTAAATATCTTCAATGGTCCAGGGCCCACGCCACACCTGGAAAGCTGAATCCATTCATGTACAGTGCAAGGATGTCAGAGGCATGGCAGCAGCAGCATGCAGTGGCACCCCCACCTTTAGGTCACGCTCTTCCCCCTGGGGCAGAAAATCCTCTAGGTTCTGCTGTCTATGGCATTGTCCTGCAGTCAGACGCTACGCTGCAGCAGTCTCAACATAGCCAGCATGCCCAGCAACACCCTCTACCTGCTCAGCAGCCATCGTTGCAGGTAGGGGGTGAGGGTGGCCACAAGTGTGGAGCCTGTGGCCATGACATATCACACTTAGCGAATCCTCATGAACATCAGTGTATGGTAAACCAAGATCGCTCCTTTCAGTGCACACAGTGCATGAAGATCTTCAGTCAGGCCACAGATCTGCTGGAGCACCAGTGTGTCCAGGTAGAACAGAAACCATTTGTTTGCGGTGTGTGTAAAATGGGTTTCTCCCTGCTCACTTCATTAGCACATCATCACAATGAGCACACCAGTGGCAACAATCCCATGAAGTGCTCCATCTGTGAGAAGACCTACCGACCAGGCTCCTCATCTGCAGGAGAGGCATCCAGTGGAGGTGCAGCCATTGGCTCCTCCTCCTCCTCCTCAGCCTTTGACACGTCTCACAGACCATACAAGTGCTCTGTGTGCCAGAAGGGCTTCCGTCACCTGTCTGAGCTGTCTCGTCATGAGCGAGTGCATACAGGGGAAAAGCCCTACAAGTGCACCACCTGCGAGAAGAGCTTTAGCCAATCGTCTCATCTTGCGCATCATCAGCGCACTCACAGCGCAGAGCGCCCATATAAATGTGCTGTGTGTGAGAAGACATTTAAACACCGTTCACACTTGGTGCGTCACATGTATGCCCATTCTGGTGAGCATCTATTCAAGTGCAACTTGTGTGAACTACACTTTAAGGAATCATCTGAGCTTCTGCACCACCAGTGCCAGCCCGCGGGGGAACGTCCATTCCGGTGTGCCACATGCGGGAAAGGCTTTAAACGTCCGTCGGATCTGCGACAGCACGAGCGCACGCACTCGGAAGAGCGACCCTTCCAGTGTGAGGAGTGTCAAATGAGCTTCAAGCAGCAGTATGCCCTTGTTCGCCACAGACGCACTCACAAGAACCCTGCTGACCGACCCTTCAAATGTAACCAGTGTGATAAAGGTTTCCTGCAGCCGTCCCACCTGCTGTACCACCAGCACGTCCATGGTATCGAGAGCCTGTTTAAGTGTGCTTCCTGCCAGAAAGGTTTCAGACAGTCAGGGGAGCTACTGAGGCATAAGTGTGGTGAAGCTAGTTCTGGATCCGCGACTGAGAAGCCTTATAAATGTGACAAATGTGGGAAGGGTTACAAGAAGTCATCCACCCTGCAGAGACACCAAAATTCTCACTGTACCGAGAAGCCTCTGAAATGTTCGCTGTGCGACCGTCGCTTTAAATCATCCTCTGATTTTGTCCAGCACCGTTGTGATCCTGCCCGCGAGAAGCCGTTAAAATGCCCAGACTGCGAAAAGCGCTTTAAGTACTCATCAGAGCTACAGAGACATCGACGTGTCCATACCGGAGAAAAGCCCTTCAAGTGCCCCACCTGTGACAAAGGCTTCAAGCAGCGTGAACACCTGGCCAAACACAGCAGTGTCCATTCAAGGGAGGCCCAGTTCAAGTGTGTTTGGTGTGGAGAGTGCTTTGGTGACCTTGGGGCCCTTCAAGAGCACACCGTCCAGCACACTGCAGAGGGGGGTGGATACCCAGTAGCCCCTTGCATACAGTAGCAGTTCAGCCCACAATTTGGTCATAAAAGAATGGCTGTTCTCTTGTAACATTGCGTGGCCTTTTTTATGTTTAGCACTACTCCTCTTGAATACTTTTTTTTTTTCAAATATAGTGGAGCACTTTGAGTGCAAATGAGCGGCACAACAACTAGTGCACTATCAGCACTGTCAGACGCCAAAGAGTCTTACAAGAAAACTACAATACTCACTGAACCCACTATGAAGTTGACCTACAAGGCTAGATGTCTGGACAGTGACAGTCATGCTGACTACACGTAGGCTAAGCCTTGCACAGATCTTTGCCCTTAACATCCCTTGTGGTAATACAGTCCACGCTTGGTTATACATAGAGGTGCTTGTTTGTAACAGTAAATAAGTCAGTACGTAAACGGGCCCTCCCACCTCAGAAAAGTGAAAGGGATCATCCTGAGGCCCTTTACTCCTCTCCACTTGCTGCACAGTGATCTCTTGCAACGTCTTTTTACTCAGCAAGATGTCTATAAACATAGGATGACTATACATTTGAGCAATCAACAAAAAAAAAGAAAGAGTGTGGACACTGCATTGAGTTAACCCCCTGACAGGGTGGCATGATTTTTCTTTACTTGCTTTATTGACCCTGCGCTGAAATCAATACTATGGCTACGTTAAAACTGAAGAGTTCAAACCCAGGCCACTAGAGTGGATTTTATGGACTTGACTCTATAAGAGACAACCTGAAAAAAGTCCATTTGCTATTGGAATTGTGTTATGTTGGATTAAAAATAATTTGGACCAATCAAATAGATTGTCTTCTGATCTAGTGTGATCGGTCACGATTGTTATGTTTTCATTGTGTTTACTGGGGCTTGTATATTTCAAGACAGTGTGCCCAAAGTGTTGATTTGTATGTATTGGTAATGTAAAATGCCACCGCTTGATCAGTCTAACAGGGTATATGTCTGCATGAACATGTGTTAAAAAACATATTCTTGAATAAAATTGTTACTGGTGCTTACTGATATGTCAGCTTAAAGACAAAGAATCAAACATTGTGTTATAGTAAACTGTTGCTGTTGTAAGTGTTCATCATGAATAGTACATTAATACTATTTGCCTCAGTGTAGTACTCATGTAAGCTGCAAAAGTTATGGTCAATACCAAAAGTATTATAGTATTTGTTCTAGATATGTCTTGTTCTTAACTCAAGAACAGGACACCAGTCACAAATTCTAGGTATTTCCATTTGCCTAAATATTGATCATACCTTGATGTTTAGTTTCTTTAAATGTTCAGTGCAGTGGTAGATTTGGCAAAGTATGCGTTTGTGAATCTGTTTTCTCAGTAATCACGTTTCTTCATGTGTATAGACTGTTCCTGTGCCAGAACGTTTCTGCCACAACTCCTTCCCTGCTGCCAAAACTAACATACTCATGTCTTCATTGATTTATTTGCTTCCCTCTGACTGGCATGAGACATCCACTATATTTTACCAATACATAGAATTACTACACATTATTCTTGACAATGGCAGACAATAAATATTTCTCATGACTTTTAAAGTTAGTTAAGCTAAAGAGAAAGGGTTCTGCCAGAAAAGCTTATGTAAAAGTTTGGCTGTATAAATTTAAGTGGCAGTGTGACCATTTCACTGGGACATCGATTGCAACCTCAGACAGTTACATTTGCATTCTGATTTGATGGTGACAATTAGGAAAAAATAGTAGTAGTTCTAAACTACTTGTTAATGTATTGATTGGTAACTAAAACTACATTTCACTGCAAATGAAGCAAAGTAATCTGGTATGAAGAGTCTCCTTGCAGTGCACAGTATGGTTTCATCTTGGTTATCACTGTAAATAGTGCTGACTTAGAAACCGTCAAGCTCTGGCCATTAGGAAAGGGCCTGACGATCATTTATTGGTGGCTTTGTATGAATGTTAATTAACGCTTTGTTTATGCATCAATGTAAATTCATTCATTATGGTACATTTCATTAACAGCATCTAAT